>NC_143576.1:18628125-18781432 GCF_048544385.1 Mastigoproctus giganteus
ACTGAAGAAAAGTCTTTTTTGGAAAATTCTTTCTCTTCAACTCCTCCAATATGGCTTTTATAACTCACTGTGTCAAACACTTTAACTAGATCTAGGGATGACACGTGAAGATGTCTTAGATTCTCCTTGGATGATCTTAACAGAGAATCCAGTGCAGACACATTTTCCGCTACCCTGTCAATGGGAAGAAAAGCTCTTTGTTTAGGATCGATGGAGATAATAGATGATATCCTCTTTATCAAGATCTTATGGTAGATCCTCAAGATAATGGATGCCACAGTAATTGGCCTAACTCTCATGGACTCTGCCCCTCCTTTTTTGGCAAAAAAGATGGTGTAAGCCTTATACAACCTTGGAGGAAGTTTATCTGACCACAAGAATAGGTGCAGCAAGTCCTGGATAATCTTCAGAGGAACTTTCCTGATAAACACCAGGGTTATCCCATCCAGACCTGGGCTAGTTGCTGATAGTAGAGCCCTTTTCAATTCTTGGTCACTAATTGGGTTATAAATAATACCTTGCAAATTCCCATCCTCATCATGAGGCTCAGGAACATTTAATGTTATTTCCTCACTATTAATGCAGAAGAGTCTACCACATCCTTTGATATCCTAGCCAGATTTAAAGTATTCAAGGCAAATTGTTTCCTATTCCGATAATATATACATTGATTTCCAGCAAATTTCCTGTTCCTTTGTAGTCTTCTGCTTAAGGGTGTACCAGACTTATTATGGTTTCTTCCCTGAGGATGGTTGGAGCAGTTGACACAGCCTCTGATTTTAATAAGGGCCTGGGCCAACAATACCTTGAGTTGACGATGACCAAACTGTGCCAGAGGTGCTTCCACCAACAATTCAAGTATCCTGTCATAGAGAAGCTCCTTCACAATATTTGTGGGAACTGACTCCCACACCTCTTCTGATTGACTTAAAGACCTGAACTTTAGACTGCTGGAATTGGCACACATGGAGACTGTGGGGGTGATGCTTCTGCTCGAGATTCCAGCCTAACCAGAAGCCTCACTTAGAGTCTGAGGCATAGCCTGTTCTAAAATTAAATTTCCAGCTTCCCGATAGTCCAGGAGCTGACAAGTCCCCAATAATCCAGGGTCATGTATTTAAAAATCAGTAGAGTTCCCCGATGGTCCAGGGTCTCTCGCCAATCTGGAAAACCCAGCTTTGGCGGTAATAGTCGTATTCCCCAAAATTCTAAGGGGTTCTTTCTCCACTGGCAAGTTGGGGACTAAAGTCATAGAAAGAGGTACTCCCCGATAGTCCCAGGGTCAGACATTATACCTTGTGCCAATGACATATATGACTCGATCTTTTGCCTCCCTTTGATGGCATCAAGGGTTGTATGTGGGAACTTCCTCTGGAGCTTCAGGTTAATGTTCTTTCATCCAGATGTGCATAGAATCTCAGCCTTAGCATGGGCTAACATCTGTATTTCCTCAGTTATCCACTTTGTTTTGACTCTGGAGATATTATAGCTTTGTTGGGATGTGCACTCTTCTAACAGTTTTGGTGGTAAATGAATGTCCACAAAAAGGAGCAGATCCAGGCTGTGCTAGTTGACTGGGAAGTAGAGGACTCATCAGCCCCAACAGAGGCAGGCATGTCCGTGAGCAGTAGTCTTGAATGGCATGGAATATGCGATCCTGTAGCCTTCTTTCTCTTTGTGTTCTATGAATCTACAAGGAATAGTGTCCATTGATTACACTCTCCTTCTCACACTCAACCATCCCTTTATCCATAGTAGTAACTTTCCCTTAATTCCGCACTGCCTCAATTTGTATAGCAGTCATTAATGTGTAACTGTATCAAATGTATTCCTAAAATCCAAGTACAGTAAGCACCTGATATAGTGATCACGTTTGCAAATTGAATTTTGATTCTAATAAGTGAAAATCGGTGAATATTATCCACAGGCTATAAAAATAAAGATAATAAAGCCCAAATTTACACTTTATTACCAAAAGTTTATTACCAATTAAATGATGCGTGAAAATCGAAAGAATATCACAGGCTAGCAAAATTAAAATAAATTTATACTTATGTACATAGCTTAATTAATATACATATTAATTAATCATAACACTTTGTAATATGATTATAATTTAAAATAGTCATTTATTTTAGATTGCTTTAAATCATCACTACAAAGTCTGTTTATAGATTTTTCAATATTGTCTAACAGTCTATATTCACTATCGCTTGCACCAGTTTCTTTCGACGCTGTTCTCAGGATGGCTATAGCTTCATGAGTTTGCCGTTTTGTAACTTGAATTAGTTCAAGTTCACCTTCATTTTCCTCCTGGCAAAATTATATTATCAATATGATCAGTATCGTGACTTATTAGACTGTTATGGATAATTAATCCACATTTTTTGAAACAGTTGGTAATGCAGGTTTTGGAAACTTCATTCCAGGCACTCATATGAAGTGCATTGAGAACAGTTATCTGCCTTACAATATCAGATGATGTTTGCAAACCATCATCTATATAGATTGGATGATTCTTCGCCTCATATCTGATCTATAAAAGGTCTTAAAGGTATTTATTATTCCCTGGTCAAGAGGTTGAATCAGTGATGTGATATGCAAAGGTAGAAAAACTAATTCAGTGTTTTTGAAAGTCAACTTTGAATGAGCTGATTGGTTTTGAGCAGTTGTTCAAAATGAATGCAGTTCTTTTTGTTTTTCGCATACGATTGCAAATTCCATTTACAAAGATAACCTTCAAATAAAGAAGCTGTCATCCAAGCATTGCCATTATTGGCATATTCACCAGGCAGCTGTTTTACTCCTTTAAAACATCCGGGTGATTAACTAATGGCTTTGTTGCACGTTAAAATAATCATAATCTTGTCTTTGATCTTCTTTCCTGCAGACACAGGAATTTTTAAAAATCATGCAATGGTGGGTGTAGCCCTTAGGACAACCCTATTTCATCTGTATTGAAAATGTCTTCAGGATTATAAATGCTTAACACAGTTTGCCAAGAGGTTTTCAACCAGTTGTCAGCTGCAGAACTATCGGAATCTTGTTTTTCTCCCTGAAGTTTTTTGTAAACAATATTATGCCTCTCCTTCCATCTTGTCAGCCATCTGTGTGTTGCCTTAAACTCTCTGTGTAGTTTTTCAGCAAAATCATTAGCTTTTTTGAAGAAGAATGCTACACAATTGAGTGGTGCATTAAATAAGCCTGTTTGAACCAAATGAACAGAGCTTCACTGCTTGGCATTCATGCTTCCCCTCATGCATCCTTTTTCTGGTTTCACTAATCACATTATTGCTTAATGTGTGACGTGATTTTAATGACTTTGATAAAGATGACTGAGGCACTCCTAATTTTACTTCTGCTTACCTTTGAGACATATTGTTAAATTTAATTTGTTATATGTTTTATAATTCATAACTTATCTTTTTCACTCAAAATCACTCACTTTCTGTTCACTGACAATTTTTTGGGTAGTGAATTTTAAAACAGTAAAAAAGATTAGCGTCAATCAGTAACAATGCACATGACATACAAAATTGGAACTAACATGAAATGCACAAATGAGATACGGAGTGTACGAAGTTAGAGCAGATTCTGAAAATTTATTTACGGTACTGTATGTTTTTACGATTGAAGATTTTAGTGAAGGGGAAACACATTTTACCATAATAATGTAAAAACCCATAGAATTCCAGCTATTGGATATTATTGCAATTACAATAAAATAGAGTTTACTACTCATTTATAATAGATTGCACTAGCAGAAAATCCCAATAAACCGGGAACTGCAAATTGTTTTTATTGTTTTTTCATTGTGACCTCTATAAATGTGATGTCCAGAAATGTGCTTTAGAAAAATATCACAGAGGCATTCAAAATTGATTCTAATAAACGATGAAAGTGTAGTGCAATTTACTGGTTTGAATCAGTTCTTTGAAATTTTATTCTATAAAGTGGCTGATTCTTATAACCAGTGATCACTATAACTGGCGCTTACTGTATATGATGTTAAAATTATTTTTTGCATCCAGTTCCGCTTAACAAGATTTCCATTTAACAAACCCATGCCATGTCTGAAAGTATAACTGCTGTCCTGTCTAGATGGTTCTACATTACTTCTTTAACTGTGACTCCATTATTTTTCTGGAACAGAAGTTAAACTAATGGGTCTGTAATAACCCATGTCACCCATAAGTAAACACTTATGTAAACACAAGCTGTTTACATAAGTCACAAGAGCACAGTTTGCTGTTTATCTTTGCATCCTCTGCTAAAGATTTCTCATAATCTGCCTTAGCTTACCTAACCTTTGTGACCTGTTTACAGCCTAGTTTATATGTGCCATAGGCTTCTGTATGTCCTGGTAATTTATATGCATCCCATGCATTTTTCTCTGTCATGATGCTCATTAGGTCATCTGACATCCATTTAGGCGAAAACCTTGAATAGTATTTCTTAGTTTGGTATGAAAAGCCTAGTAGCTTCTGTGATTACTTCCCTGGATACTTCCCATTTAGAATTTGCTAATGGTAACATCATCATCAGGTGGTCCCACTGTATAGAATTTAAGAACAGTCTGAGACCACTGTATTCATCTTTATGAAAGCAAAAACCCTTCCCGTTACCGTTGATAGTAGGTATATTCTTCAGAAAATCCCACATCAATCCACTGTGATCGCTGCTGCCTAGTAGGACTTTTATCTTCAGATTTTTAATGCACGAATGATCACAGCTGATAATCAGATCAAGCGTATTACTCTTTTTTGTTGATTCTCAATTATGCTGTTGTAGAATACAGTAATACCCCGAAGTTACGCGATAGGTGGGTCCGACGAAGATTGCTTAAGTCGAATTCGCGTAAGTCGGGGTACAACTTTGCATATAAATACATATAAATTTTGTTTAATTGGGACCAAGGACTAACAAAAACACTAGTTCAGTTCTTTATACATATTAATAAAAAAACATGTATTAAAAAAATAAATGACTTAGGTAAAAAAAGTTATTTCGATGTTGATGGCTTCATAAAATCTAACAAATTCGTCTGACGATACAGAGACTTCTTTTTTTTCACGCAGAATTTCTTCGTAGCAAGCTAATAATTTTTTTATTCCTTGCTTTGTAGCTATAACGTGTTCTTCGTTGTAGTCTATGTTTTCTAAAATTTTTAAGCCCTTTTCAATTGAGCTGAGATCTTCTGTCAAGTTTGCAATTGTCATGTGCTTTTTGCCATTGCTTCATTTAGGCCTGTAGCACATGCAATATCACATGGTCTTTCATTTTGCTCAAAGCGTTTCACAATTTCATATTTTTTCTCTATCGACAGAGGCGGACTGGCCATAAGCCTTACCGGGGAAACCCCGGTGGGCCTGTGTGATTTTGGCCATAAACCATAGTATGAGGCCACTATAAATTTTCCCGGGTAAGAATTTTTGACCCAGTCCGCCTCTGTTTATCGATAATTGCTTTTCTTTTTCTCTCTGAATCTGCAGTATCTTCACCAGTACGCTTCCTTTTCACACCTTTTAAGTATTTTACTCATTTTTAGGGAATAAAGCACAATTACAAAACGAGGAGGCACGCTTGATATGCATAAACAAAGCTGCACGCATGTAGCAACTGAATAAACAACACCATAAAGGCAGAAATACACTATTAACACCTCACATTTCTAGGGGTACTACCACAAAACAATAAAAATCCAGTTGCGTTTCTGCTAGTGGAATCTGTTATAAACTGGTAGTAAACTCGATCTAATTGCATACCGATAGCTGGAGTTGTGTTGGTTTTTACTTTATTATGGTGAAATGTATTTCCCCTAAAACAAATACATTTTCAGAATCTTCTCTTCATTCCTATTGTGTTGCATTCGGTTGGGGTGATTCTGCGTTCGACTGCCATTTCTTGTAAACACAAAGCCAAATCGTGCATAAGCCACTTTGGTTAGTGTTATATTATAAGATATCGTTACCGTATTTATAAATAGTGTATGATCGAATTCATGTAGTGTAAACATGTGTTATACGAGGACTGACTGTATACGGCTCGACCGACGCGATCCATTTCTCTCGTGAAAACAATTTAATTTCCGACAAACGTTGAGCACGAATTCGAATGCAAACATATAAATATGACAGTTGGAATACAAATTATTGTATATGTGTGCAGCTCATGCGTAGCAAAGTTGAATTTTGTTCCTCTTTCGCTCTCCACCGTCGCACCGTATATCGATAACATATGAAAAATGACCTTGAAGATAGTGGACGGCAGTGTTGCCAAACGAAAAAATCAAGAACCGCGTAACTCCGAGTTCGCGTAAGTTGGGGTAGCGTAAGGCGGGGTATTACTGTATTCATCTTTACAAAAGCAAAAACCCTTCCCATTACCCTTGATAGTAGGTATATTCTTCAGAAAATCCCACATCAATCCACTGTGATTACTGCCACCTAGTAGAACTTTTATCTGCAGATTTTTAATGCATGAATGATCACAGCTGATAATCAGATCAAACCTATTACTCTTTTTTATTGATTCTCGATTATGCTGCTGTAGAAAACAGTCATCCAATGAATCCACAAGATCCAGTCAACGTTCGATAATTTAAAATCCCCCATTATGAGACATTCTGATTTACTGACCCACTCTGTTCCTCTGTATAGTTATTTGTTTATCAGGGTCATCAGGCCTGTAACATATTCCTACTTTCATTTTGCTTTCCCAGTGCTTATGTGACACCAAAGTGACTCAACATTGTGCTGGCCACCAGTGTCAACTAGATGCATTGCCTTAGATTTTACGTGCTTCTTAACTAAGAGCATAGTCCCTGCCCTCCTATCCTGTCTGTACTTTCTGTACATATTGTACTCCCCATATTTGATTTCAACATCCCTTATATCTGAGTGAAACAAAGTCTCTGATATCACAGCAATGTCTGCATTTGATGTATCGACCAGCACTTCAAATTCATCAAATTTATTAACTATGATCCTAGCTTTTGTGTACATGCAAGTATATATGCACCTGTTCTTAATCTAAGTTACACTAACACAGACTATGTATTTACTGATTGCACAATGACTTCCAGCACGCTTTGAAATCTCTGGTACCTTGCTTTTAAGGCTGCTTCTCGTTCCAGTAGAAGCAGTGCAAGAATCACTTTTACCTCTGCCAATGGTTGTCATTAATCTATTAGTGTGTGTATTCCTTCTAGCTATCAGTGTTTTGACCCACCTGACACTGCCGCAGTAGCATAGAAAATATTCTTGCACCCTTTCTATTTAAGTACATCCCATCTCTGTAGAAGCTGTCTGAGAAAGACCATGCTGAGAAAAATTTACACTATGTGCCTAGCAGTCTCTCCAGGGCTAAATTGGTTGATAAGTCTCTATTGTGTGTGTGCAGACATTTTTGAATTTAATGCTAACTTCCGACTTTTTTTTTTAACATTGCTCTGTACTTGTTAAATAAGTCTGCAAATTATTACTGCCAACTTGTATAACAATGTCACCTTTAGTGTCCTTAAAAGCTCTACAATGTCATCAACTTTTGCTCCTGGCAGACATCACCTGGTGCTATTCCACATATCCTTTTTGCACAGTATATTTCGCTAACAATAGTCATCGACAACAACTAACTCCTGTGGGACCAGCACATTCTGCCTTTGGGGTTGCTGATCTTAAATCCAGTGCAAACTCTAGCATTGAGGTGAGCAACTGAGAGTTTGATGAGGTCCCCCTAGTTTAAATCTTTCGAGTGCATCCAGCCTGTTCTTCAAGCTCTCATAAAGGTCCACAGTTGTACAACACTGATTTGTCTCCTGTATCCTCACTCTTTACCTTGAACATGAGCAAAGACATCCCTCTTGACAGTATCATGTTCCATTTCAGATAGAATTGCAAATATCAAGCAAGCAGTACATTTCCTAATGGTCTGATATGGAAGATATCCCCCTGTCTTTCAGCCCCGCTCTGGTTTTGCTGCTCTGGTTTGAGACATGATTTCAGTTTAAATTCAGTTTAATTAAGAATACTACACAAAATTAATATACTTAAATGCAGTAGTAATATTATGCAGCAATAATACATATTATGCTATCAAGTTTACAATATGTGTATTATGCTATGCAGTTACGCTAAGTAATTATGATGGATAATAAAAATATCCAATTAATGCCATCCTATGTAATATAAACTTCAAACTAATTAATTTCCACAATTAAAACACTAGAATCCCCCCCCCCCACCACATACACACTGAATGCTATAACAATGTGGACAAAATTTATGTGGAATTGCAGTGGAGTGAAGTGTAATGATGTAGCTTTATGTCAGGGATATTTTATTTACTTACATTATACTTTTTTTTGTGTTTCTTGTTCTTTTGCTTTTGCTTCTGTGTGAGTAAATGTATAACTCAAGCAATTAAAGTCACTAATAGGGGACGATAGGAAAAATAAAGGTAGGTTAAAAGTCTTATATAATTTAATAGTTTTATTTATGTCACTGCCTGTTTTTAGATGCCCTTTTGGAAATAATTTGTTTTCACTCTGAAAATTAAGCCTCTATTGTAATTTAATATTTTCAAAGTTTTTTTTTTTTTTTTTTTTTAATTATAGATCCATCAGCATTTCAAGATACATGGCAATTATATGATGGGTATGTTGCAGCTGAAGGAGCAGAAGTCTTACCTCATGTGTCAAAATATCGGTAATTTTTTTAGTTAAAATTTTTCATGAAGTTTATATCGTGGATTTTTTTGTGAATGTGTATTTGTTTGGCAGACTGTTTACATGTCCCTTCGTACCTTTACAGAATGTTAAAGTTTACTCATCAGTTGAAACATAAATTTTTGTGTATTTCTTTAAATAATATTGTTAGGATTAATCTTTGATATCTTACATTGGTGAAAATTAAATTTGTTGACCAAAAACTATTACAGTTGTCCATCACGGATTGCACACTCTCCAATAATAGTTTTGATTAATTGTGATTTTATTTATTTCTTTTTTTTTTTATAAAAAACCCCAGATATTAGAACCTATAGTACTTAGTACCTTGCATGGGTTGGAGGTTGAGAAGAAGAAAGAAGATATTTGTTGACATTTGACTTGAACTTCTGTAGACTGTAATTTTCAGGAAATACATATGAAGGAAGGTTGTTCCGAAAACAATAGTTGAATGAACAAACAAGGAAGATGAAATGTTGCTTCTGTGAGTTTAAAGTTGGACAGTAAATGGATGTTGGCTGGTGGCGGCACGCGTTCGGAATGTTTTGAAAGAGAGAGCAGGAATTATAGAAGTCAATTCAGAAGAACAGTGCCCAGGGAAGTATCTATAGAAAAGGCATGCAGTAGAAACAGAAAGTCTATGAAACAATGAGTGGAGAGACTCTGTTAGAGATGAGTCATTAATTAACCTAATTGCCCTCTTTTGAATGGAATATAGAGAAGCCTGAAAGAGGTTTTGGGGGCACCGCCCCAGATTGGGAACAATATTCCATGCTAGGATGGATTTGCGATTTGAACAGAGTGAAAAGCTGTTTGGAAGAAAAGTAATGCTGAGAGCAAAAGAGAAAACCAAGTTTTTTAGATGTAGAGGAAGCAGTATTTCTCATGTGCTTGTGCCAAGAGAGATTAGAAGTCAGGGTAATCCCCAAAAGAGAGATATCATCTTGCCTAGAAATTGGAGTGTCACCAAAGATAAGCATAGGAGCAGAAGAATCCTTTTTTGTGAGATATGACATAACTGAGTTTTAGAAGGATTGAAATCAACTAAGTTATCTTTGCCCCAGTGGAGAATTACCTGGATATCGACATTTAAGGAATTGGTAACCAATATTCTAGAAGTTGAAGCTGATTGAGCAGGGCGAGGGCCCTGCTCAATCAGCTTCAATCGTCGGCAAAACTTTGGATAGGATTTCCGGTCAATGGAAGGTAATTAATATACAAGAGGAAAAGAGTGGGAAAAAGAACTGAACCTTGGGGGACACTGGCATTAGTGGAGAAGTTAGAAGACACAGAGCCATCTACCCTCACCCTCAGTGAGCGGTCACAGAGAAACCTGGATAACCAATTACAAAAAACAGTTGGCAAACTATAAGATGGCAGCTTGTTTAGAAGACCTTTATGCCAAACACAATCGAAAGCCTTTGAGATGTCAGGGCAACTGCTTGTGTTTCACTGAACTTTTCCATTGAATTTGTCCATAAATGGGTAACATAAACCAGAATATCACCAGTGGATTTACACTGATGGAATCTATACTGATGATCGTTGATCAGATGGAAGGTTTCTAGATAGTTTAAGAGTTGATTAATTAATTTCTCCATTACTTTAGAATGAGTAGAACTAATTGCAATGGGACGATAATTGGATGGGAGTGATTTGTCACCCTTTTTAGGATCTGGCTGGATATGAGCAAATTTCCAAGCAGAAGGAAAAACACCTTTGGAATAAGAAAGTGAAAAAAGGCGTCAAAGAATGGGAGTAAGTTCAGGAGCACAGGTTTTGAGAACAGTGGAGAAATACCATCAGGACTTGGTGCTTTCTTAGCATCAAGGTTCGTCAAAATCCTTCTGACATCCTTTTGATGGAAGACCACAGGAGGCATTGAATTGAATGTGTTGGGAATGGTGGGAGGTGTTTTTACCAAGATCATTAATATATGAGTTGGAAGGAAAAGGGAATGCCAGAAGGTCGGCTTTATCCTTGGTTGAAGTGACAATAGAACCATCTGGATTTCTGACAGAGGTGGGCAAAAGTTGCGGCCAATAGCTGTGGTGAGAGACCAGAATGCTCAGCTACCATTAGGGCAAGAAGCAAGTTTTCTACTCTTAGTCTGTTCAAAATCTAGTTTGGACCCAATAATAACTGCTTTACAATTGTTGCAAGCTTTGGTTTAGGCAGAAAATGAAACTAAAGAATTGGAAGCAAGCCAATTACGATATGCAACATTCTTCTCTTGAACTGAACACCTTAGAACATTTTTTGGAAAACCAAGGTTTAGATAAAGGATGAGGTTTTAAAGTGGGATGTGGAATAAAGGATTCCATTCCTACAAGAATAATTTAACTGACACGATGTGAGCAAATGTTGACATCAGGAGTTTTGAAATAGTAATCCAACCAAGAAAAAGAAGAAAAGAAATCTTGCAGGTCATCCCATTTTGCATTCTTGTAATGCCAAACAACACAAGGTTGGGAATAGCCATGAGATAAAGGCTCCATTGGAGAAGAGACAATCACCAAGTTGCTATCTAAAGTGCCTAAAGCACTCATTCGACCGTGTACGTAAAAGGGTTGTTTGTGAGAAAAAGATCAAGCATGTTGGTTGTATGGTTAGGATTGTCTGGTATTCCGGTAGTTAAATGAACAATCTGTGCAAAGTTATTAGTAATTGCAGAAACCTCAGCATCTTGACCAGCTGGGTCTGTGTGACTACAAAACGGAAGCCAGCTGGAGTTGTGAACATTAAAATCGCCAAGGAAAATTACCTCACTGTTTGGAAAGTTGGACTGGAGAAAGTCAAATTGCAAAAAGGAGAAATCAAAGAGTCCCAAGTGATTAGTAGAGTTGGGAGAACAGTAGAGACAATAGATGAATTTGACAGAATGAGGTAGAGAGATTTTAAGCCAGAGAAGATTCCAAATTACCAAGTCTCTGACAGGGAATATCGGAATGGACATATGCACAAATACCACCTTTGAGGCGAAAGGAATCATACAGCAAATAATTTGAGCAACTGAGATGATCAGTGGTTGAATCATCTGAATACTGAGATTCTGTCAGAAAAAGTACGTGGGGTTTGGCAGACTGTAAGTGGAAATGGACCTCATTGAGATTAGAACTGAGACCACGTATATTTGTGAAATGAACTAAGAAGTGTTTGGGAGGTTTTGATCTTTTCACAAATAAGTTTGCTGTATTAGTTTGGCAATTCATTATGTATTCAATAGTAAGAAAAGGGGTGGGGGCTGTATGAAGTAATGAAATTTTTGGATATGGCATACACATGGTAAGAATATACCCAGATCCTTGACATAATGTGGCTTCGACAATGGTCTCCCTCCAGTCGCTATCTGGCCGAATAGATTTAGCAAGATTATACACTAACTGATCCAGAAGCCTCCTAGAGAGTTATCAATAGGTTCAGTCTTGTGTACTAACTTGCAGCCGGCCCTACGAACACTGTTTTAGGGCTGTATCCTCTAAATGTAAGGAAGTTTGGATATTGCCATGGTGTTCATCATAACCTCAAAAGACATCAGTCATACTGTATGATGCAAGAGAGAGAGATGGGGAGGCTTTGACTAGAACTTAGCTCTTTTACTCCCATTTCATTGTTCACCAACAAGGTTTTGTAATTACGGAAAGTGTAGTGAGTTGATATTCATCCAATTAATTGTTGAGTTGGAGTTAAAAAATAAATAAATAACCTTTAAAATATTTCAATTATTAGATCTCTTTTATTAATATTTGATAATTTCATTAAATATTCTAAATACTTTTTGATTTACTGTTTTTGATGTGTAGTGGTAATGCATAATCCTCCTACCATACTGTTTAGAATTGTTGCCTGATATATTTTGAGCTGTTATAACTGGGTTAATTTTTGTGGTCTTTAGTGGTTTAACCAGCAAAATCAAATTATATTATCATGGATGACCTTTAAAATTCTAGATGTCAATTACTGGTTGTGCCAACTCGCATGTTTCTCCACACCAGATGTGTAACTTGTGTGTTGGCATTTCATTCAGTACTTATTTTTTGATTTAAAAGATGACTGCTTTCTACACCAACATGTTAACAATCAAAAGCATTACTCTACTTGTTTAACAGCAGTGATTCATTACACCAGAGATTTATTTTAAATAAATCCCACATCATTACATATTGATGTGGGATTTATTTAAAGAAATAACTTCTGTAAAGGATAAAGGAAAGGGATGTTGTTTTTTTTAATTTGGCAATGGTTGATACCTTTATTTAGTTATTCATCTCTTTAGCAGAGATGATGGATGGACACATAACACGTGCCCATTTTCTTTTTAATTTCTGAATTTTGGGTTTCTTTGATTTCTGCTTGAACAATGCCAATGTTTAATCTTTTCTTAATGGATTACAATACTTATTGTATGTAATTTTTTTAGTTTTAATACAGAAATAAATTTTAAAATATTGTGTTTTTCACCTTTTATTTTTAAAAGAAAAAAAAGTTTCCCCCAAGGTTCAGTTCTTAACCCCACTCTTTCCTTCATGTTCTGCAGAAAATTGCGAATATTATCTATATAAATATTAATAAAAATATTTAAAAAACACAGTGTACTCAGTACTATTAATTAATTCCATTTTCAGGTTTATTTCAAAATTCACGAGCTGTGAAGTTTGCGAAATAGAAGTTATGTATATTTCTTCTCACCAAATAGCAGCCATCTGAAGAGAATATAGGGTTCCACGACCTTGTCTTTACTATGTGAAAACGATAATAAACCTTTCAGGCACAACCAGATTTAAGACTGTAGATGTTTATTAAAGCGTTTCCCCTTCGCTGATATAAAAAACATAAATACATTTTCAGAATCTTCTCTTCATTGCTATCGTGTTGCATTCATTTGGGGTGATTCCGCATTCGACTGCCATCCATTTCTTGTAAACACAAAGGCGAATCGTGCATAAGCGAATTCAGTTTGTGTTATATACGATATCTTTCCCCTATTTATAAATCGTGTATGATCGAATTCGTGTAGTGTAAACACTTGTTATACGAGGACTGATTGTACAGCATTAGTGCTTGTCTGGTACCATGCTGCTCATCAAGCAAAAAGTACCAAATAGCTGAAAAGACAGTGGTAGAATGCGGTTCTCAAATGCAGTTTCTGTAGGAAAACTTTAAAAAATGTCACTTCAAAAAATTATTCAAAAACTGCTGTAAAATTTTGTCTATATTTAGGAAGATGTAAATCAGTTCAGATTTTTAATAATTGGTTAATGGTTAATACAGTAACATTTTCAAGGAGCACCCGACACCACCACCACCACTGAATTAAAAGGTAATGTAATGGGCTCAAACATTTTTTAAACACTATTCAGTGAGAATAACATGTTTAAAAATGTAAATTCCAAATGTGGAGTGTGCAGAGAGGTAACCATAGTGGCCACTAACACCATTTTATAATAACTAACAGATATTGTTCAAGGCCAAAATGGAAGGAAAGTGAACTGATGAGCTTAATATGCAGAGAATAAAAATAAAGATGGAAATGAAATGTACCTCCTACTTCTGTGTCAGGGAAAATAATGGGGTCAAATAGGTATGGAAGTAATGCAAGATCGATTTGATTAGAGTGGAACCATAAGTCAGTAAAAGCATGGGTTTGTTGAAGGGAAATAGTGCATGACAAGTCCAATTTATCTACTATAAGGTCTACAAAGGAACTGGATGCAAAGAATAATTTTGGCATCATATACTTTGATTCATCATTCTTCTCTTTCTTGGTGATTCCCTTCTACTTTTGACTCTCTCTCTCTCTCTCTCTCTCTCCCTCCCTCTCTCTCTCTCTCTCTCTCCCTCCCTCTCTCTCTCTCTCTCCCCCCCTCTCTCTCTCTCTCCCCCTCCCTCCCTCTCTCTCTCTCTCTCTCTCTCCCTCAGGGTTACTCAGGAACTTTTTTTTTTTTTTCCTGGTGCAGCAGCAGCATAAGCCTCAGGCTTCTTTGCATCATATGGATAATAATTTCAGTAGAGATTTTGATACTGTACCACATTTACAATTACTGTATAAATTGGAGCAGTGTGGCACTGGGGCAAGTAACCATACGGATTATATATTTTCATAGCTGTATAATTAATATCATTCAGTAATAACGTTATAAGTTTAAACATAAAACGTGTGTGTATACACACATGTATATAAATACATATACATGAGATAAAAAATGTAAGTAATAGAACTGCTCAGAGAACTTTATTTTAAACTGTACAGTTAGCCTTAATCATTTTCATTCTCCTCCAGGTTGAGAATGTACTACCCAATTGGTGTGTTATTCTGGAATTTAAATGAATGGTTTCTTCCAGACACCATTCATTTATATATTAATCTGAAATATATATATACAGTAATACTCCGAAGTTACGCGATAGGTGGGTCCGATGAAAATCGCTTAAGTCTAATTCGCGTAAGTTGGGGTACAACTTTGCATATAAATACATATAAATTTTGTTTAATTAGGACCAAGGACTAACAAAAACATTAGTTTAGAAGAAAAATATTTAAGAAAATTGCAGTTCTTTATACGTATTAATACAAAATATGTATTAAAAAAATAAATGAGTTACGTAAAAAAGTTATTTCGATGTCGATGGCTTCATAAAATCTAACAAATTCGTCTGTTAGATTTTATGAAGCAAGCTAATAATTTTTTTATTCCTTGCTTTGTAGCTATAACGCATTCTTCGTTGGAGTCTATGTTGTCTAAAATTTTTAAGCCCTTTTCAATTGAGCTGAGCCCTTCTGTCAAGCTTGCAATTGTCGTGTGCTTTTCTCGTGGAACTGGGTCTGAAGTGTCAGATACTTCACTGACATTTTTCTCATGCATCTGACTATTCACATAGTCAGCTCCTGACTATGTGAATCCAACAGCTCATTGACATCATCACCATTGACTTCCAAATCTAATTGCCTGGCAAGATTAACAACTTCTTCTATCACATGAGCGACATGATCAGATTCTGGCATTTTTTTCTTGTTTTTGAAAAAAAATGGATAAAGTTTCTTCCAGACACCATTCAATGTTTTTTTTTGTGAATTTCATCCCAAGATTCTTCAGTGACTCTTACAGCATCTAAAACATTGAATTGTTTCCAAAAGTCTTTAACAGATATCTCACTATTTTGTCTCATAGCGTCATTCAGACGTGCAAACGAACGCCTCGTGTAGTAAGCCTTGAATGTTTTGATGACTCCCTGGTCCATCGGTTGAAGCAAGCTAGTTGTGTTTGGAGGCAAAAACACAACTTTCACACGTGGGTCGAAATTAATTAGGGTGGCAGGAGGGTGACTGGGGGCATTGTCAATAAGAAGCATCACTTTAAATGGAATCTGTTTAGACTTGCAGTAACGTTCAACTTTGGGTATGAAGTGGTGACCAAACCAGTCCTCAAAAACGGAAACTGTCACCCAAGCTTTATGATTTGACTTCCAAATCACTGGTAAGCTAATTTTAGATATATTTTTTAAAACTCTTGGGTTTTTGGAGCGATAAATTAAGAGAGGTTTTAACTTGTAGTCACCAGCTGCATTCCCGCCAACCATCACTGTCAATCGGTCTTTGGAAACCTTAAAGCCTGGAAAGTTTTTTTCTTCATGTGCGATAAAAGTTCTTTTAGGCATCTTCTTCCAGAATAGGCCAGTCTCATCCACGTTAAATACGGTTTCATTGCTATAGTCACCTTCTTCTATCATAGCCTTGAGTGTCTCAGGAAAAGAAGACGCAGCTTCTTTATCGGCACTTGCCGCCTCTCCACTCTCCGCGATACTGTGCCAGTTACAGTGAGTTTTAAATCGGTTGAATCAACCATTACTAGCTACAAAGTTTTCATCTTTACCCGCCTCCCCAGCTTCTTCTTTCAACCTCTCAAAAATCAGCTTAGCTTGATAGCACACAGTGTTTTGATCGACTGGACAATTCTTCACTTTTACTTGATTATCACACCATAATTTCAGCATTGTTTCCATCTCAGCAATAATACCATGACATTTACGAATTATGCTTGAGTTCAAGGATTGAGCATTTTTCACCGCTTCGAGAATTCTTTCTTTATCTTTTATGATTGTTCTTACTGTGGATTCCGGTAGCTCAAACTTCTTTGCCAATTCACAAATTTTCATTCTGCTATCAAAATCCTTGATAATGTTAAGTTTACATTCCAAAGATATCGTTTTCCTTTTCTTACTAGGTGCAGGAGAATCAGATTTACTTTGTTTGAATGACAGATTTTTAAGGGTTTAGAAAACGTATAACAAAACAATCTTAACTTTCGTTTATCGTAGAATCGTAATTGTGCACTTAGAGTTCGTGCGAAACAAGTCCAATGCGTATCACAGCAAGAGAAACACTGAGGGTCGTTTTTCATATGCCATCGATATACGGCTCGACCGAAGCGATTCATTTCTCTCATGAAAACAATGTAATTTCCGACAAAAGTTGAGCACGAATCTGAACGCACACACATATGCCACTTGGAATACAAATTCTTGTATATGTGTACAGCTCATGCGGCAGCAAAGTTGAATTTTGTTCGTCTTTCGCTCTCATTCTCCATAGTCGCACCATATACCGATAGCATATGAAAAACGACCTTGAAGATAGTGGGCGGCAGCGTTGCCAAACAAAAAAAATCAAGAACCGCGTAACTCCGAGTTTGCATAAGTCGGGGTATTACTGTAATCAGTTTCAATTTCCTTTTTCCATACTTCTCCTTTTAATCTTTACAATTAATATATATATATACATATATATGTGTATATGTATACAATACGTGTATATGATATGTATTGAAGATATATAATAGTGAAGGGAAAAAAGCGACAAAGATAACAGCATGTTGTGGACTAGGGCAGTGTTTCTTCAACCTTTTTTCTTTGGTGACACACATTAAATAATCCAGTTTTCATGACACAGCATAAAGAAAAATTCAAATTTTCTTTTATACATAACAAATGTATTTATAATACCATATTTAACAATTTAACAGACCAAAGATCATTCTTGTGAGTGTTCCTCTGTCTTTTTTGTTTTTATTTGTAGTTTTCAATGATCCAACTCTCGTGACACATCATCAAACGAAAGATAAATTTTCTTGGTAAAGCACAAAACAGTTAATATTCTTTATTTACTAATGAAATCACAATAAAAATATTTAACAATGCTTGTTTATTAATATCAAATTAGTACAAATATGAGTCAAGTTATTTCAAGAGTGTGTACAATGAAACTTATAATTCACTATTTAACAGAATTAGCATAAAGAAATAAAAATTTCTTGTGAACTGCAGTTGAAAAATTAATGTGAAAATTGGGCCTGGTGTTGACTGCACAACCTTGTAATTTGGGAAGAAATTTTTGATAGGGCAACCCTCAACTCCTTTTCAACAGAAAGAAGCTTTTCTCTTTTTTACTTTTTATCTCGGTGAGTGCTGAAAATGCTAACTCACAAAGGTAGGGTGTGGATAAGAGCCTCATTACTGTTATAGCTTGTTAGATGAAGCTGGAAATTCTTTGTATACAATTGTACAACAATAGCTTAACTTGCCATTATTATTAAACTTAATTTGATGAGTGTGATCATACCTCAATTCGATTAATTCTTGCTCCTCTTCCAAAGCAGTTAGGATATTTCAAATTGGCTTTTCAAAAACGGATCTATCACCCAATCAAAACATTTAACATCGATTAATGGAAAGTATTGTTAGAGTTTTTGTTCAAGTAGTGTCAATGAATTTGTGATAAGTTCTAAAATTTTATCATTAAAATTTGTTTTTGCAGTTAAAGGGATCATATACATAATTATTTTTTCCATTGATTCGTCTTTTCTACATGTTAATTTTGTCCTTAAAAGCACATAACTTATCAGTTGAACTCAAGGCTTTTCTTGTTCGTCTTGCAGACTTTTGTTTAAGTTATTGAGGTTTTTGATTATATTGGCAAGAAATGCTAGGTTTGAGCACCAAATGTCATCGCTCAAATAATCAGAAAATTTCATTTCCTGTATCAAAAAATATGCAAGGAGATCTTCCCACAATTCAAAAAGACATGAGGGTACTTGTCCTTTTGATAGCCATCATATTTCTGTGTGAATTATTAATGTAAAGCGATCAGATTCCATGTCTTCACATAGATTAGACAACAAACAAACTTTTAAAGGTCAGCTTTTGATGTAATTGACCATTTTTACCACTTGATCAAGAACACTTAACTCACTGGGAATACTCTTTGCCACTAGAGCTTCTCTATGTAAAAAGCAGTGCAGGTAATAATGCGGGAGTTATGTTGTTTGAGAATCAAGATAAACCCTTTAACTGACCCTGTCATTGATGGTACCCCATCTGTACAAATAATAATACATGACTCCCATGATATTTTATGTTTTTTAAAATAATTTTTGATGATATTAAAAATGTCTCGACCTGTTGTTTCGGACATTTCTTTGCAACAAAGAAATTGGCTAATTATATTTCCATTTGCAACAAATCTGATAAATGATATTTGTTGAGCTTTTCTGCTGATGTCTGTTGATCCATCTACTTATAACGCAAAAACTGCTCCAGATGTGATAGGAACAGTAACCTGTTATTTGATAT
Source organism: Mastigoproctus giganteus (assembly GCF_048544385.1). Classification (NCBI taxonomy): domain Eukaryota; kingdom Metazoa; phylum Arthropoda; class Arachnida; order Uropygi; family Thelyphonidae; genus Mastigoproctus; species Mastigoproctus giganteus. Next base: position 18,647,477 of record NC_143576.1, read on the forward strand.
ACAGTCGAACTTGGTTATACTGAGATCACGGCTGTAATGAGCAAAAACCTATAATGATTTTAATTTTAGTGTATTCTCATACAATCATTCACTGTTATAACCAGCGTATTACACGGATATACTGTACAAATTTTGGTAACTATGCAAACATTCTTAATTGCTCTGGTAGTCAAAAAAACCCAATTCTTGGAATAGACAAAAATTAAAAGCGCAACTTAGCTTTTATGACCACCCACATCAGAATAGCAGCCAGTTTATGACCTTGTCCTTCGGGGATGGGGGCTATACAATAGTGCATTGGAATTCTGCTTGTCACATTACCCTATTTACAGATTGTCTTGTTTTTAATGAACCATAAATTTAATTTGGGACTTCTAAGAATTTTGGAAATGGGACTTCCAAAACCTTTGTATGCAGATCACTTTACTGTCATTTTAAAGTACAATCAGTTAGAAACAAACCCTTCCTTCGGAATCATGTCTACTAACAAAAGAAAGTGTCTCTTGATTCGCAAAAAGTTGAAATTATTCATGAGTTAGAATGTGGTGCAAAAAATGTTGTAGTGTGTAAAAAGTTTTCTTTGTCCACTTCAACAGTATCGACATTGTGGAAGAATAAACATGTTTACATATTGCCAGTGGAAAAGAACATAATCGAAGAAAGAAAAAATTTAGAAAGTGCAAGATTGCAAACGTCAATGAAGCATTGCTTCAATGGTTCACTACACAAAGATGTGCTGGATTTTCAATAGACAGTCCGATCTTGTAGGCTCAAGCGGAAAAATTTGCTAAACAATTTGGACATGTCTATTTTCTATGTAACAATGAACCAATGCAATTTAAAAACTGCATGCAAGCATATTAATACAAATAATATGAGGTATATACTAATATTATACTTTTCTCTCTAATATTTCTTTTTTTTTTTTTTTTTTTTTTTTTTTTGAATCTGTCTTTTTATCAAGCTATTGAGAATTTAACAAAAATAGGAGGTAGATTTAACTTATCACTGATTTAGCGAGTAATGGTTATAACAAGGAAATTTTGTTGGTCCATTGATGCTTGATATAACCAAGTTCGGCTGTATTAAGACACATGTAGAATGTGCCTGCTAATTGTACTGTCAGAAAGTGGTACCTTTTGTAATTTATTTTTCTGCTTCCTCTCCTAACGTAGTTTTCGCCATTACTCATCAAGCTGGCAATGTTAGGCTTCCTTTCCTTTGCCACTAGCTCAGCAATGAGATAACCATTTGCTCGAGCTTTGTCAGAACTTTTAATCAATTTCAAAAATCTCTCTGTTTGTATTTTTTTTTTGAAGCCAAAAGCCTTTTAAAGTAATCAGCTTTTTTGTTTAAAAGATTCTTGTGCTTTGTCACAGAATGGCATTCCAGCTTGTTTCAAACCATTGATTCCTTTTAAATTCTCTCATTACACATGAAATTCCCTCCAATCGTCACTGGACAGTCATTGTCAACCCACTCAAGAAAAACCCATTGCCAAATAATTTTCATTGTATTTACATGTTGAAGACTAAATGCACAAGGCATAATATGTTATGGGTAGAAATTAACTATATAATATTGGTGTAAATACACCATAGTTTACCCATAAGTTTAACTATACATTTAGTGTAACGGCATCATTTAGATTTTATCTCATATTGTGGCTACCTTCACAATGAGATACCAGGTATTGCACTACTTCAAATAAATAACACTTCTCTAGTAGAGGAGATTACTGTTATTTATTCTCAGTGGGCACCACCACCCAGATCCGTTTTGGAACTTGTTGGCTCACTCATCAGTGGGCAGGCAGGTACCCTTATAATGCAGACATGCCATCATCTGTATGCCCTGATAATGCACTGACATATACTAAAATATGCTCAAAAATGATTGGCAAATCTCTCATTACTAGATATCGGATTATAAGCACTAAAACCAGGTCAGATATGCACTGAAATATACCAAAATATGCACAAAAATGCCAATATAGGCACTACAGTGTTTACATTTATTACTTGTTTATTACAATTAATCGAATTGCAATTTCTTTATATTTAACATGTTAAAGTAATAAAATGGTTTACGAAAAGTTTAAAGATCTTTTTTAGCAGTTTCCTTTTAAAACTCGCACCCAGAATAATTTTTGTTACAATGCACATTAATGTATTTCTTGAAGTGGTCCATTGTAAATTTGTGGCATTTATTGTCCAAGATTATTTTGTATGCAGAATGACTTTTCTGCTTCTATGGAAGTGACCGGGCTGTATTTATATATATGAGCTTTTGAAGCCTCTACTTGAAATGGAAGTTCATTTCTTTTCCCATTTTTAAATTAATCTATTTTCCTTAAAGTATCAATTAAACTCAGGAAACTTAGGAAAATTAATCAAAAGAAAATTAAACTCAGGAAACTTAGGAGTAAAATTAAAATCAAAAGAACTCAGGAAAATTAATCTATTTTCCTGAGTTCTTTTCTAAAACATTATTGTAGGAACAAAATTATCTGCCCAAATATATACAACACAGTGCAATATCAAAACAGTAAAACATATGACTGGCACTCAACAGTTGAGAAAATCATTGAACACATCTTTCCCGAAGATGATCCCAATCTTGACAATATGCACCAAATTCAGATTCGAGCAAGACAGTGCCATTTACGAAGGTACCCTGGACATTGATCTTTTCACTGCTGTTGAACTTGGTGCTGCGGTGGCCAAGTTGAATCCTAAAAGGGGTCCAGGCCTTGACCTGGTAGAAAATGCAGTCATCACCAGATTTCGTGAACTCTACCCTAATATTTTATTAAATCTTTACAAGTGCCTTTTAAGTGCCTCTTGGAAGACACATTCTCCAATTTCTGGTAGCAGGCACTGCTTAACATTATTCAAAAACCGGGAAACCTAATATCGACCCAAGAGGGTACCGCCCAATCTGTCTGTTAGCCAACCTGGGAAAGCTGTTTGAAAAAATGATTGGTCCCAGAATCCAAAATATCCTGAACTCACAAAACCTTTCATCCAACTCACGGTATGGCTTCAAGAAAGGATCCTCTGTGGAAGATAAATAAATAAATTTTCTGTTTATACTCCAGCATGATAACCAAGTCAGTAGAGTTTACAATAAATCCTCAATACAAATATTTATCGTATTTAGTAGTCACGGGCTTGAACTCTGTTCCACCCAAGGAACGCGTGTTATGCATTCTTGCTCCTGACCACTGGGCTACTTCAGGCGCCATTGCAGCCCTTTGTAAAACACTGTACACATTCCACAGCATTCTATGATATGGCCAGCTTTGTGGATTTTTAGGGTGCCTTTGATACCCTCTGGTAGGAGAGTTCCCTCAGGTCCCTTAGACTGGCTGGCAAACTGCAATCAATATCTTTACAAATTCGAAAGATCCTACTTCAGTAACAGATCAATTCAGGTCACTGCCCAACACCTGTCGTATTCAAAATTTATAAACAGATGTTGCCCCTGTGGGCAACCTCTGTTTATAAACCACTACTTTGGAACTCTGTACTTGACCAGTGGTTCACCAGAAGCTTTGACAACTGTGTCAATTTTGCCTATGCAGACGACTTGGTTATTTGCATTGCAGGAAGATCCAGGAGAACTCTTGAGGACCAAGCAAAGATTGTCTTGGATGACCTGGTAAGCTGGACCCTCACAAATAAATTAAAAATATCAAACACAAAAACAAAGCTAATGATCTTCAAAAACAGGTTGGATTACCGCAGAACCCCTTAAGTGCTTATTCACAGGAAGCAAATTCCGTATGTGGCACAAACTAAACACCTTGGCATAATATTGGACGACAGACTCAGTTTCCAACCACACATGAACAGTTTAGCAAACAAAACCAAAGCCTTCACTGCAGCCGTCATCAGGATCTCCCATTCGGACTGGGGACTCACCAAAAGAACCCTATCTCTCTACTATAAAGCTGTATTCTTGCCAGTTGCCTCCTATGCTGCTGGGGTCTGGTTCTATAGGGTCACTAACAGTAAAATCCGTGCCAAACTCCTTTCCATGCAAAGAACCATGCTGCTTGCGACACACCGAGTACCAAGAACAACCTCAACTAATGCACTGCAGGTTCTATAAGGGGCCCTTCCCCTGGACCTATATAAAGCTTATAGAGGCTGCATCTACAAACACAAAAAAAGGACTACCAACCTCACTCCTTGGAATAGACTGCAATCCTGCTACAAATATCAAACAGGAAAAAAAAAAAACCTATGGCATAAACTCCTCTTCCTTTGGCAGGTTTGATGGGATGAAAGTCCCACTGGAGAGGTCACCAGACTTTTTGTCCCAGATGTCACATTTGCCATAAATAAGCCGTGTTGTAATTGGTTCTACCCATTAGAGGCCCTGCATTCTAACAGAACATGGTGCTCTTAAACTGAAACTGTTCCAATTCGGACTGGCGACAAATCCTCATTGCTCCTGTGGGGAAGAGGAATCATGGAACCACATCCATGATTCCTTCGTAGTCCTGCTCCAACTATGAAGAAAAATGGACAACACACTTAAAAATAAGGATCAGAGCATCTCAGAAGTCAATCTTAAAGCCTTTCAAATCTTCAACACGATATCTTCAACAGAAGAATGCCGATGCTTCACCACACTGGATAATTCAACAAGCTCTTGCTGAGCTGTTCCCCTGTGTCTCCTACCAGTCACCCTGGACTCAAATTCTTTTAATCTCTGAGGTTGTCAGAGATGTCAACCATTGGAGTTTTTTTTTAATTTTATTATTTTATTTATTTATTATTATGTATATAAAGTGCTTAGCATCATAATACACAGCCATTTCTGAATAAACAGAAAATTTTTTTTAAGGTGGCATCGTTTTAGGTTATATCTCATATTGTGAATGCCTTCACAACGAGTTGCCATGATATTGCACTACTTCGAATAAGTAACGCTTCACCTAAGGAGAAGACTAGTGTTACTTATTCTCAGATAGGTACCACCACCCAGACAGCACTGTTTCAGGGCTATTTGGCCCTTCGTCAGTGAGTGGGTAGGTACCCAAGTGATGCAATGATGGCAAAAACAGTTATGAAGTATAACTCCACAATATGAGAGATTCCTGATGGTGTATGATGTATTTAGACTAAGGCGCATTTAGGGCTAGAGCCTCAAGCTGCGAACAAATTTAGACTATGTATATAAAGTGCTTAGCATCATAATACACAGCCATTTCTGAATAAACAGAAAATTTTTTAAGGTGGCATCGTTTTAGGTTATATCTCATATTGTGAATGCCTTCACAACGAGTTGCCATGATATTGCACTACTTCGAATAAGTAACGCTTCACCTAAGGAGAAGACTAGTGTTACTTATTCTCAGATAGGTACCACCACCCAGACAGCACTGTTTCAGGGCTATTTGGCCCTTCGTCAGTGAGTGGGTAGGTACCCAAGTGATGCAATGATGGCAAAAACAGTTATGAAGTATAACTCCACAATATGAGAGATGCCTGATGGTGTATGATGTATTTAGACTAAGGCGCATTTAGGGCTAGAGCCTCAAGCTGCGAACAAATTTAGACTATGTATATAAAGTGCTTAGCATCATAATACACAGCCATTTCTGAATAAACAGAAAATTTTTTAAGGTGGCATCGTTTTAGGTTATATCTCATATTGTGAATGCCTTCACAACGAGTTGCCATGATATTGCACTACTTCGAATAAGTAACGCTTCACCTAAGGAGAAGACTAGTGTTACTTATTCTCAGATAGGTACCACCACCCAGACAGCACTGTTTCAGGGCTATTTGGCCCTTCGTCAGTGAGTGGGTAGGTACCCAAGTGATGCAATGATGGCAAAATCGAATAAGTTACTTTGAATAAGTAACGCTTCACCTAAGGAGAAGACTAGTGCAATATCATGGCAACTCGTTGTGAAGGCATTCACAATATGAGATATAACCTAAAACGATGCCACCTTAAAAAAATTTTCTGTTTATTCAGAAATGGCTGGGTATTATGATGCTAAGCACTTTATATACATAGTCTAAATTTGTTCGCAGCTTGAGGCTCTAGCCCTAAATGCGCCTTAGTCTAAATACATCATACACCATCAGGCATCTCTCATATTGTGGAGTTATACTTCATAACTGTTTTAGCCATCATTGCATCACTTGGGTACCTACCCACTCACTGACGAAGGGCCAAATAGCCCTGAAACAGTGCTGTCTGGGTGGTGGTACCTATCTGAGAATAAGTAACACTAGTCTTCTCCTTAGGTGAAGCGTTACTTATTCGAAGTAGTGCAATATCATGGCAACTCGTTGTGAAGGCATTCACAATATGAGATATAACCTAAAACGATGCCACCTTAAAAAATTTTCTGTTTATTCAGAAATGGCTGTGTATTATGATGCTAAGCACTTTATATACATAGTCTAAATTTGTTCGCAGCTTGAGGCTCTAGCCCTAAATGCGCCTTAGTCTAAATACATCATACACCATCAGGCATCTCTCATATTGTGGAGTTATACTTCATAACTGTTTTTGCCATCATTGCATCACTTGGGTACCTACCCACTCACTGACGAAGGGCCAAATAGCCCTGAAACAGTGCTGTCTGGGTGGTGGTACCTATCTGAGAATAAGTAACACTAGTCTTCTCCTTAGGTGAAGCGTTACTTATTCGAAGTAGTGCAATATCATGGCAACTCGTTGTGAAGGCATTCACAATATGAGATATAACCTAAAACGATGCCACCTTAAAAAATTTTCTGTTTATTCAGAAATGGCTGTGTATTATGATGCTAAGCACTTTATATACATAGTCTAAATTTGTTCGCAGCTTGAGGCTCTAGCCCTAAATGCGCCTTAGCCTTATTTATTATTATTAATTTATATATTTTATTTATTTCTTTATTATATGTTATTTTTATTATTATTATTTTTTTCCTTTCTGCTGGTACTCAGGACTGGGCATCCTGAGTACAGGATTGCTGGCATCCACTGGTATTGCACTACATCCAGTGGATGTGGGATTTTAGCGCACTACTGAGGTTCAGATAGTAGATTATGCCCAGCTCCACGTGCCTTGGGACGGACATCAGGCAGCAGTTGCTCAGGTGTTGGCTGCTCACATTTCAGGCCCTGTTTACACAGATTTTGTAGTCAAGACAGAGACAATTTGCGGAGATGGACCCAGGTCCTGCAGCCGCTACAAACAGGCCACATACATAAATGTCATTGAGTGTGCATACATGCATTTCTTTTACTTTTGAGTCTTGAGAATTTTGTTGTGTTTTACAATTTTGTAAGAGAAGCTCCATTTTCTGCTTGGGTTTCTTACACAGGTTCAAATGATTGTAAATAGAGAGTGTTTTTGTATTTATGTAAATAAATAAATAAATAAATAAAAAAAATACAATCAGGGTAATTGGAGAATGAAAAAGACCTGGGGGGGATTAATTTTGCAGTCTGACATGAAATTCTCTGAGCAGTGCCCAGAGACCAGGCACCTGCAGGGAGATGTGATTGAGGTGTTTAAAGTTTTGAATGGATTGAGTACGCCGAATGTTAATGGTATTCTTCTACTTTCTTGAGATTACACACATGAAGTTGCATAAATTCAAGTTGAGGAAGGATGGTTGCAGGATAGATGTGTGGAAGTTTGCACTGGGTGGTTGATTGTTGGAAGAGGCTTCTATCTGTTGTGGTAGTTGATGGGTTGAATAAATTCAAGGGAGAACTAGACAAACCCTTAGCCATAATTATGAGAGCTTCCTTGGACTCAGGGGAGGCCCATAGACTGGAAATGTGCAAATGTGACCCCAATTCACAAAGGAGGATCAAAGGCTGACACAAGTAATTATAGACCTGTGAGCTTAACTTCTGTTCCAGGAAAATTAATGGAGGCACTGGTTAAAGAAGCACTGCAGGATCATTAAGACAAGACTTCAGTTATATCTCAGACACAGCATGGTTTTGTTAAGGGGAAGTCTTGCCTGACTAACTTGATTGGATACTATGATGCAGTCACAAAAGAACTGGATGCAGGGAATAACTTTGATATTATATACTTGGATCTTAGAAAGGCTTTTGATACTGTTGCACATGGAAGACTGCTACACAAATTGGAGCAGTGTGACATTGGAGGCAAATTGCTGCTATGGATAAAGGGGTGGTTGAGGGGAAGAAGACAGAGAGTGGTAATCAATGGACACTGCTCATCGTGGACTGATGTTATTAGTGGAGTCCCTCAGGGCTCAGTGTTGGGTCCATTATTGTTTTCTGTATTTATAAATGATATTGATGATGGTATATCAAGCTTAATGTCCAAGTTTGCAGACGATACAAAGGTTGGCAGGGTTGTCAAGGACACTACTGACACTATGCTGCTGCAGCAGGATCTGGATAGGTTGAGCAGATGGGCTGAGAGGTGGCAAATGAAGTTTAACATTGACAAATGTAAAGTACTACACATGGGAAACAGCAACCCCAGAGCAACGTATCAACTCTGTGGTACTACACTGACAGTGGTAGAGAATGAAAGGGACTTGGGGGTTGTTGTGCAGGCAGATATGAAGTTCTCTGAGCAGTGCAGACGGGCTGCAAGAGTAGCTCATGGAGTATTGTCAATGATATACAGGAATTTTTCCAGCAGGGATAAGGAGGTGATTATTCCATTGTATAAGGCGATGGTCAGGCCACACCTAGAGTACTGTATACAGGTCTGGAGGCCTCATTTCAAGAAGGATGTAGAGCTGCTGGAACGAGTACAGAGAAGGGCAACAAGATTAGTGAATGGAACAAAGGGGTGCTCTTACGAAGAAAGGCTTAAGTTTTGCAAATTACAGTGTCTGGAGACTAGGCACCAGCGAGGTGATCTGATAGAGGTGTATAAAGCCTTGAATGGTTTAAGCATGCTCAATGCTGATGGGATTCTTCCTCTAGCTCAGAAAAATCACCTGAGAGGGCATAAATTCAAATTGAGGAAAGACAGATGCAGGATAGACGTGCGGAAATTTGCCTTTAGCCAGCGGGTGGTTGGTTGGTGGAACAGACTTCCATCCCTTGTGGTGGAGGTTGATAGCCTAAAACGTTTAAGGCTCAGCTGGACAGGTATTTTGAACGAACAGAGGGGTGAAGTGGAAGTGGGGTTTTTTTTTTTTTTTTTTTTTTTGGCTGATGCTGCATAAGCTTGCTTTCTTGCATCAAATGCCTCTACTAATGCTAATGCTAGTATTCTTGGATGGTATGGATGGGTGAACAGTGTTTTTGTTTTTTTGTTTTTTTTTGGCTGATATCTATATCTGCTTGGTTTCTTGCATCACTTTTCCATTACTACTACTAAGTACATTATACATATCATAATGCAATGTTATTTAACTATTTTTTGGCAGTGTAACCCTTTTTGCTAACTCAAACTAACTATTTTGCTAACTATTTTTTGTTTTTTTTCTGAGTTTAGCAAAACGTTTGCAGAATCCTAATATATTAGCAGAATCCTGATATATTTGCAGAATCCTAATGTATAAAGCCTTGAATGGTTTGAGCATGCTCAATGCCAATGGGATTCTTGCTCAGAATAATCACCTGAGAGGGCATAAATTCAGATTGAGGAAAGACATATGTAGGATAGATGTGCGGAAATTTGCCTTTAGCCAGCGGGTAGTTGGTTGGTGGAACAAACTTCCATCCCTTGTTGTGGAAGTTTGATAGCCCAAATAAATTTAAGGCCCAGCTGGACAGGTATTTCGAATGGGGGTGAAGTGGAAGTGTTTTTCCCCCCCCCCCATTTTTTGGCTGATGCTGCATAAGCTTTCTTTCTTGCATCATATGACTCTATTAATGCTAATACTATTAAAAAAAGAACTATTCTTGAAATTAAATGAAAAAAAATCATCAGCAAAACATTTGTGGAATTCTTCAGATAAATTTGTATTCCAAAATAAATTTGTTTTTCAAAATGTGTTCCATGGGGTTCCATAGAACAAATTTTGAAAACCCTCTGCCTCATTGGAACACATCTTTCCCTATTTCTGGGGTGGCACCGCATTTCTTTTTTTCCTGTTATGTGTCAGCCTGAGTTGTCCTTACGAGGAGTTTGAATTCAATTCACTCATTTTTTTTGACAGCATTCAGCTAAACATTCATCCAACACAGAATTCTCACGTTATTATGCTCCATATCTTTACCACAAATGCTGTATACAAAGAATATGTAGGGAACAATAGATACCTCTATGGAAAGCTCAAATGCATAATAAACTCTGTCAAATAAAACTTGAACCACTATTATGGACATCCGACTTCTCTGGAAACAGAAAGGTGATAGTAATCTTAGCCAAACCATGAATTGGTCACAGTCAGCGTCTTTGCCTTTATCTCATTCACAGGTAATGAACCTCTGCAATGCTTGCAGTGTAACGCTCCACACCTTAGAATGAAGCATATTCTGGTTGAATATTACCTTGTATACTCATGCCTGACAAATCTCATTCAGTTCTCTATCAAACCTTAAAAATCCCCAGAAACTCTACCACATAATTGGTAACTGCTTAATCTGCTGGAGTTTTTTTACTTTATTTAACAGATAAAATTAAATGATCATTTTTGATTGATGTCATAGTAGTCACAGTGTATATGTATATATACATATGCAATATATGCAATACAATGCATGAATCTTTTTTGGAATGAAGGTATCAACGTGTGACTTTATTTTTTGTTAAATTTTTGCCATTTTTTTGACTTAATTGGCATATTAATTTATTTTCTAGTAGTTTTATAGTACACTCCATTATTGTAGTATATTAGATTGATACGGAATAGTACACCGAATATCTCGAACTTGTTAGCATAAGGTATAACGTAAAATTAGATAGCGCAATACATAGCACTGTATTAGGAATCTGTTAGCTTAGTATAGTATTAATGTTATTAATTTTCATTGTTAATTAAATGTATTTAAATGGAAATCATGCCCCAAACTAGAGCTGCAAAGCAACGTGCACAAAGTAGTGGGAGTTCTTCTGTGGCTTGGGGGAAAACTGAAGGGGGGAAGTCTCCAATGCATCACAGTCTAAAAAATGTGAAATGTTTGCAGACCTTTTTCGAACAGGACATGATCTAGTGAAGGAGGATGTATTTATGTGTGCTAGGTGCAGAGAGTGTCAAGAAATTAGGTCCCAACTCATTGTTCTGAGGTGCATCTATTAGAGCGTGAAGAGTTGGTGAATGCCCTCAAAGGAATTAAAATGGGGATCTATCGAGCTCTCAGCTGCCCAACTCAATGCCAGAGCTCATTTTTGTGCATCAGGCAACACAGCAGCAATCATTAATGCAGAATGAGCTGGTCCCACAGGAGCTAGTTATTATCAGTGACTCAATTGTCAGGAAAATGGGAACTATATTTTGCAAAAAGGATAGGTGGAATAAGACCAGGGAATGTCTTCCAGTGGCAAAAGTTGATGTTGTAAAGCAGATGTCATCTTTTAAGGGCACTAAAGGTGATATTGTTGTACATGTTGGCACTAATGAAATTATTTGTAGATCTGTTGTCTTAATTGACATGTATAGGTCAATGGTGAAAAAAAAGTTGAGTTAGGGTTTGAAAGTGTCTGCAATTCTGCCCAGACATGATAGGAGGGAGTAGATGATGAGAACCTTGTCAATCAATTCGGCCCTGGGGAGTTTCTGCAAGGCTCATGGGGTAGAATTTTTCTCAGTGCTTGTTAACAGGAGAAATTGCTTTTACAGGAATGGGATACTCTTAAATAGATAGGGTGCAAGTATATTTGCTGATGCTATCAAGGCAGTGTTAGGTGGGTGGGAAAACTGATAACTTGGGGATTCACACACTAATAGATTATCAGTGATAATAGATTGACTTCCATCTTAGCCACAGGCAGCGATGGAAGTGATTCTTGCACTGCTTCTGTTGGAATGAGCAGCAGCCTAAAAAGCAAGTTTCTGGGGATTTCAGGAACTGCTGGGAGTCATCATTAAAGAAGTAAATACACGGGCTGTGTTAGGGTAATTAAGAGTAAGGACAGGTGCATGTATACTTGCACGTACACCAATGCTAGCAGTATAGTAAATAAATTTGACGAATTTTAAGTGCTGGTCAAGACATCAAAGTCATATTGTTGGGATATCAGAGATATAGTATCACACAGATATAAGAAATGCAGAATTGGAATTTGGGGAGTACGATGTATACAGAAAGGATAAACAAGATAGGAAGGAAGGAAGGAAGGAAGTGTTTGTGCTGTTAATTAAGAAACACCCAAAATCTAAAGAAATCATCCAGTTGACATAGGTGGACAGTGCAATGTTGAGTCAGTTTGGTGTGAAATAAGCACTGGGAAAGCAAAAATATGGGTAAGAGTATGTTATAGGCCAAATGACACAGTGAACAACTATACAGAGAAATAGAGGGGGCCATTAAATCAGAATGTCTTATAATGGGGATTTTAACTTCCCAGATATTCACTGGAACTTGTGGGTTGGTCATTCACACACTAGTAAGAATTTGGGGATTTACTGGTTGATTGTTTTCTACTGCAGCATGTTTAGGAGGCAACTAGAGGGATGTAATACTCTGGTTCTGATTATCAGCAGTGATTATTCTTACATTAAGAATAATCACTGCTGATTATTCTGTAATAAGAATATTACAGATAAAGAAACCACTAGATGGCAGTGATCACAGTGTACTGATGTGAGATTTACTTAAAGATGTAACTACCATCAGTGGTAAAAAGGAAGGGTTTTTGCTTTCATAAAGGTGACTCCAGTGGTCTCAAAGATTTTTTTAAATTCTATACAGTGGGACCAACTGATATGTTACCAACAGTAAATTCTAAATGGGAAGCATTGAAGAAAATTAATTTTGATCGCTAGTAGGCTTTTCACCAATTAAGAAGTACTGTTGACAGTTTGGGCCGAAATGGACGTCAGATGAACGAGACTCGTGGAAGAGAAGAAAAATGCGTGGGATGCATTTAAATTATCAGGTGACACAGAAGCCTATGGTGAATATTTTCTACTCTGTAATCAATCACAAAGGAGGTTTGAGCAAAGGATGCAAAGAAAAACAGCAAAGACTTCTTTACTTATGTAAACTCTAGAAGGAAGGGGATGAATCAGATCGGTCCACTTGATTATTGGTGGTTTGACTGTTGATGATCCTGTTCAGATAGCTGACAAACTGAATGTGTATTTTGTATCTACATTCACACATGAGGAATTCTGTAAGGAAGGGGAGCACAGGAGTTTACAAAACTCTAACAGGGAGCTAAAAAAGTTTTGTAATAACAGAGGGTAAAGTGGAGGAGAAATTGTTGAAGTTAAACACAAAAAAGGCACCTTGGGTAGATGGAATCTATCCGGTTATATTTAAAGAGGCAGTGAGGGAAGTAAGCAAACCCTTAGCCATAATTATGAGAGCATTCAGGGGAGATCACCACCAACTGGAGATATACAAATGTATCTCCACTTCACAAAGTAGATCAAAGGGAGACATGAGTAATTACAGACCTATTAGTTTAACTTCTGTTCTGGGGAAAATAATGGGTCACTGCTTAAAGATGCATTGCAGGATCATCTAGACAAGACCGCAGTAATAATTCAGAAACGGCATGGGTTTGTTAACTGGAAGTCTTGTCTGACCAATTAGATTGAATTCTATGATGTGGTCACATAGGAACTGGATGCAAAAAATAATTTTGATATTGTGTACTTGGATTTCAGGAAAGCTTTTGATACTGTTGCACATGGAAGAGAACTGTACAAATTAGAGAAGTATATCGTTATGGGCAAATTGCTACAATGGACAAAAGGATGGTTGAGTGGGAGAAGACAAAGTGATAAACAGTGGACACTGCTCTTCATGGATTTATGTTATTAATGGAGTCCCCCAGGATTTGGTGCTGGGACCATTGTTGTTTTGTATATTTATCAATGATATTGAATGTATATCAGGCTTAATGATGAAGTTTGCAGATGATACAAAAGTTGGCAGTCTTGTTAATGACAGAATGCTATTGCAACAGGATCTAGAAAAGTAGGGAAGATGGGCTGAATAGTGTCAACTGAAGTTTACGATAGACAAATGCAAAGTACTGCATATGGATAGCAATAATCTAAGAGAAATTACCACTTCATTGAATAGAAATATGGTAATTTTAAATATACAACACAATTACATTAAATTATTGATCATAGAAACGTTAAAGTCAAATGAAACTACACCAAAATTCTATCAATGTGCGACGGCCTTATCTAATTTCGGATTTTTGGTCTTTTTTATGCATGCACCAATATAAATAATCTCTCTATATTTCAGAGTCAAATACACACACAAACACTTCATGATATTCCATTCTGTGAATATAGCGATCAACCAAAGAGCATGGTCTCTGCTTAAGGAAGGGAAACAGCTGGGCATTTCATTTAATTTGAGTATTCATCCAAATTGTAACTTTTAATCCGTTTAGTTTTAAATAGTTTTTATTCTTTTTAATTATGATTTTAATAGTGTTTTTAACCAGTGATTTTAATTATTTATTATCGGAACCAATTTTAACTCTTTATTATGACACAATGTCTTCTCGCACTCATGGCCTTGCTGCGGTGGTTTGATGTGTTTCGTGATCGGGTTGGGGCTCTCAGCTTTCGGTTCTGTTGCGCATCGGATTTGGTCGTATCTCTGAGTGTAGGAATTCATTAATTCATTTTTTTCCAATTTTTTTCATCTTATTTTATTCGTCACATATGAGAGAGAACTGACTGGAAGCATTCCACAAAAAAAAGATTGAGATAATCTCTTACTTTTTAATATACTAAAATTGTGGAAGTTATTGAGCCCTGTAGCTCTGATTTTTTACTAATAGTATTTTGTGAAGGATGGAATCTGTGTAAAAGCCAGAAAAGTGTAAATGTCTGGTTTGTGTAAGTAGTGTTATGTTTTCTGTTGTTTTTCTCTGGCTTTTTAGCCACAGGTCCCCTAGTGGGACCTTGCATTGCCTGCCAACACCACTGGGAGGTGATGACGGGCAACTGTGGTGCATCACCACTCATAAGGACACTGGCAAGAAACCTTACGCCATCCCTTATCTACAAAATAGATTTATTTTAGCTACAAGTGTGCACCAAGCTGGTTTAAATTTCCTCCCCAAATCCTTCCAGATTCTGTCAAGTCTTGAATTAATCTACAAGGCTTTCAGCACATAGTCCTTCCTATCACGGGAACAATTATTTACATTATTTACACACATACATCCTGCTCTAACTTGATATGTTTTACATAGTTGTGTATTTATCCACCAGATCATCAGTTTGTGTGTGCTGGTTACGATTAGTCTCTTCATGAATAATAATGCTCTCCTTATTATTCTTAAAGTCTGATAAACTGTTAGTGACATTATTAATTGTTGCTCATTGGCAGACACATAACACATACTGGTTCTATTTCACTTAACTGTATTACATAAAAACATTCCCCATTTCCCTGACAGTGGAATCTTCCGATAAAACTAACATTTTTAACCACAGCAGTTTGCACTTGATTATTCTGTTCTTAGTCCTGAATCAGGGGTGCATCACTTGACAGTTTATTAGAATGTCAGGTCCCCTTGATGAGCTACCAATTACATTTGTCTCTACAGAAAGTAACAATTTTTTTCAATGACTCAAATTCTTCTATTAGTTCACCAAGTTTTAATTTGAAATCTATTCAAACAAAGGAACAAATTAGGAACAAAGAAAGGATTCAGTTGAGCTGTAGTTAGCAGCTGGATCGACCTTTGAATGCATGTTATAGCTATGCAAGTGCTGAACCCATGCAGGAATTGCCTGTGGCCATTTCTGTCTGTCTTTGATACCTTTGGATTAGATATTTTTTGAATTTAAAAAACTATTGGTAAATGTACAAAATATCACTGAAAGTAACTGTAATTAAACTTAAATTTACAAAAATCATAGAAAATAACTTCTATTAAAGAAACTAAACAAAAGCAAAAATTAGTCTCTACTGAAATCTTTATTAAAACCACTAATCTTTAATTTTTACATTTATTTGTCTTTAATAAATGTAAACAATCACTGAATAGAATTAATTTTTTACAACATCCACAACTTTTTTTTTTTCCTTATTGAACCTTGTATATAACATATATACTATTCATATATATTTGTTCAAATTTACTTGTTCAGTATTATTAGGATAACCTTGTGCTGTATCACTCCATTATTTGATATTTTTAAATTTCAAGTAATTTATTGCAGTTCATAACTTGTAAATGAAGAGAGAATGCAGTTGTAGCATGAGTGTATTCTGATTTTAGTGATCACAAAATTAAGTTTTAATGTATCATTCATATTTTTTGTATTAATATTTGCTACTTTCATAAAAATGGCTTATAATCATACATGTCAACACCTTTTTTTTTCTTGACCATTTCTTCTAAAATTACGAAAGAAGAATATAAAAGAAGGTGTAGTATTTTCTCATCGTATAGTAATTTGTATCCCATTTATTAATTGTGTTGTATGAAATCAGTAATTCTTCTTGAATATTATGATGAAATGTTTATTTCTATGTTGTTTATTTTCAACAGTACGAATCTAGTCGAAAATTATTTTGCTATCTTGCTGCTGGCCTTTGTACATACTGGTTTATTAGAGGTAAGGTTTAACTGTTTTTCTTTTTTCAAAACTGCAGTGTGAATTTTGTTTGATTATATAATTTTAGTCAATTATAACAATTCATTATTTTGTCACATCCAGTTTTATTTTTCGACTCTTTTTAACTCTATTTGAAACTGTATTGAATTGCTTCAGAGAAAACATGTTTGAAGTGGTTAGCAGTATTGTCCTAATCTACCTGCTTCTCTCAATTTCTCAAGTGGTAATTATAATTTTCATCAAATTTACAATTACTGCTGATATGAAATAAAAATTTAGAGATAACTGATATATATATCATATCATACGTACATTGGACCAGAGTTCGAGCCCATCACCACCAAATACGGAGGATGCGGAAAGGTCAGGCAATGACCACCGCATATTCCCAGAGCAGTATGGCCTTAGTTGCTAATGTTCCTAAAAACCAAATAACAACAACATACATATATATATATGTATGTAACCCTCGTATAACATGGCACCTATACAACGTTGTTTCGATATAATGCAGTTTATAAATTGTGGCTACCCTTGTATGACATGGTTGTGGTTTTGATATAATGCGATCTACAAATTATTGTATCGCTTCTTTACATACACTTTTACCACGCGACTTAAAAATTAAACTTTGTTTGTTAAATTTGTGTCTGCTCGTATAACGGGTATAGTTGCCAGAACCGAATTTATATAAGGGGAAACACACACATATATATTTTTTTGTGTAGTGCCAATTTTTTACCTTATAAAGAGTTAATTGTTGCGCAAGTAGTTATAAATAGTGAATTTATTTGGGGAATACCCCTTGGCAAATAAAAAATTTATTTTTTATAGTAATGGCCACCAAAACTGCAAAAGAAGGAAAAAAACTAACATTGAAAAGAAAATTCATTTCTCTTGAAGGAAAAATTAAAATCTTGGATCGGTTGAAAAATGGAGAAAAACAAGGAGTTGTTGCAAGGACTTTGAATTTAAGTGAATCAACAATTCATACAATCAAACAAAATGAGCAGAAAATCAGAGATAGTGTTATTGCTGGGTCAATGATAAGTGCAAAGCACGTTGCTCGTGTATGCGATATTTTAATAAAAAAAAAATGGAGAAATCTCTAATGGTTCGGATTAAAGATTGCACTCACAAGAAAATGCCTTTGAGTGGAAACCTTATTAAACAAAAAGCCCTCAAAATTTATCAATATTTAAAAGAACTTGAACAAGATTTTTCAGAAGAACACTTTCAGCATGAATTTTGTCCCAGTAAGGGCTGGTTCGAAAATTTTAAAAAGCGATTTTCTTTGCATAATCTTCAGCTCCAAGGAGAATCAGCATCAACAGACGTAGAAGCTGCCCGAAAATTCCCAGAAGAACTTTTAAAAATCATTGAAGAAGGTGGATATAGTGCAGACCAGGTATTCAATGCAGACGAATTTGGGTTAAACTGGAAAAAAATGCCAAAACGCACTTATATATCGAAAAATGAAAAACAGCTCCTGGATTCAACGTTTCCAAAGACAGAATCACTCTACTGTTTTGTAGTAATGCGTCAGGTGATTACATGACAAAACCAATGTTAATTAATCAATCTTTAAATCCTCATGCTATGAGAGCGATTGACAAATCCACCCTCCTTGTTTATTGGAGAGCCAGCAAAAAGGCATGGCTTATAGTTAGCATATTTGAAAATTAGTTTTTTAACTGTTTTGTGCCTGATATAGGAAGATACACAAAGAAAAGGGATATTGACTTTAAAATTTTACTAATTTTAGATAATGTGCCAGGGCACTCAAAAAATGTAACCCATCCGAAATATTAAAATAATTTATTTGCCGCCTAATACAACGTCACTTATTCAACCCCTTGATCAAGGGATAATTTTAACATTTAAAGCGTATTATATTCGTCAAACATTTGAATTAATTTTGGAAAAAATGGAATTTAATCCAAACATGACACTGCCTCAAGTGTGGAAAGAGTTTTCAATATTTAATTGTGTAAAAAATATTTCTCTTTGTGTAAAGGAGTTAAAACCCTCTACACTGAACAGTTGCTGGAAAAAAATATGGCCTGGTGTTGTCCTTAATCAAAATTTCGTACCTCCTGTGGATGCTGAACCACACACACACATTTGTGGTGTCTAGGGATTTTCTGATATGGTTGAAAATGAAATTCATGAATTAATTGATGAAGAAACAGATTTAAATGAGGAGGAATTGGTTCAATTAATAGAAGACAGCAAATCAAATACAAATGGTGGGGAAAGTTCTACTGAAGAGTCTGATTGTGCTGAGTCCGTTAAAGAGTTCAGTCTAAAGAAATTAGCAGAAAGATTGAATTTGGCACAAAAGTTAGGACGTTATTTTACGGATAATGATCCCTCAAAAGAGCGCTCGGAAAAATTCAAAAGACAATTGGACAGTTGTTTAGCTCCATATTATGAATTTAATAAAAAATTAGTGGTAAGCAAAGTCTTATTACCGACTTTTTGATAAGAAAACCAGCTGAAGTACCCAAAGAGAATTATACAAATGATGTCAAAGAGATTTCAAGTAATAGCAACATCCGGCCACTCGTAAATAAAGAATATCTACGAAATATTTTTTCTGAAGATAGTGATGACGATTAAAATATCCATTTCTTTAATTTTGAAATTTATGCATTATGTGCAATGAAATTTATGTACAATTCTTAATTTTTATAATTTTATGCTATGTATTTGTTAGATAGTTAGTTACATGAATTCTTGAATGAATAAAATATGTTTTTGTTGTTTTTATAATTAAAAAAACACTACGGAACATAACCCTACATTTTGTATGAAACCTGAACCTCATATAACGCGTGATATTTCTAGAACCTAACCTCTGCATTATACAAGGGTTGTATATATATACACACACAGTAAACCCCCGCTATTCGCGGGGGTTACATTCCTGAGAAATGCCGCAAATACCGAAAACGTGAATACTGAGTTATGGCTCCCATAGTAATAAAGGGGTTCCGTTCCAAAGTATGAAATATATAAGAAAAACTAGTCTAAAATTTTGTCTATGTATGTATGTATTATATGTACCTTCATGATATCACTATGTGCATAGACAGCACATAGTGAAATGCAAGCATATGGCATCGAAATGAAAATAAGAAACAATTTAATATTAAATGTAATATTTTTTAGAAATTTCAAACAAATCTTTCAAACCAGCACCTTTGCTAGCTAAAAAACTTATCCCGCCAGTGCTGTCACCAGTTTTGCTAAAGTGTTGATAAAGGAGTTTTGCCTTTTCATGAATGATGAGTGAACTTAAGGGAATTTTATTTTGAGTTCGGTCTTCTATCCACAGATTTAAAACTTTTCCATTTTTTTTAATTTAACATCACGAGTTACAGAGCAAATTTTTGAAACAATTAGAGCATTTTCACGGGCACTACGGTGGATTTTTTCTTCCGATTTCTTGATTGATCGTATCGTTGACTCATTGATTTTATAATGTTTTGCCACTGAGGAGACACTTTCACCATTAGAAATTTTATGTAATAACTCAATTTTATTCGCTAATGTCATTACCTTCTTTGATCTTTTCACATTTCCCTTGTTATTCCTAGCCATATTTTTGTACGGGTTTGAAAAAACTTGTCCACAATAAAGTCACTTTCTTCCATTAACACCCTAAAAAAAGTCTGTTTTACACTGCAGAATGGTAGATTTATCACTTTTGTAAGCATATCAATTTATAAATTGATAAATTTGTTCAGTTTATAAGCATATAAATTAAAAGCAAACGATGAAACCTTCCATGACAAGCGCATAACACATACTGAACAAGGATTAGTGAGAAACATCCACGCTCGCGATTTTGTCACCCCTCTTCCCCCACCCACTGAGCGCTGTTTCGACCGGGAAAGATAATTTTAGCCACGTCCATGTTTTTTTTTTATGGCGGAAAATGTTCATGGTGCTTAAAAATTTACATTTTTTTAGGTTTCATTTTATAGTAAATCAGCGACCGCGAATAGCGGGGGTTTACTGTATATTCAAGTTTCATGCTGCTGTAGAAAACTGTATTAGTGTAGCCAAGCAATTTCCAAGCGATCTATATATTGTGTGTGCAAAGCAAATAGTTTTCTTTAGGTTTTAAACACAATTTTCTTTATTTATTTGTATTGAGAAACTTTTGCCCTACAAAAAGTAGGCAGAGTTCCAGGAAGGAAATTCACCTTTCTGTTTCTTGTTAATCTTACTAACCAAACTAACTCAGCCGCTTAGTTACCCTTGTGGCACTGCTCCTGCCTCCCCGTGACGGGGCCGGTAACTTGGAAAGAAAAGCTATCTTTCCGGGGCTAAAATGAGCAAAATAATTTCTCCTACAGGACATAGGGATCCTAATATGGCTGCTCATGAGATAGAAGACTAACTCATGCAGTGCTAAATGTCAAAAAACTGACAGTGTACAAAGAAGGCATCCGATGCACCTTGTATTGCATTCAACTCAAGAACAGTCTCTTGGTAGTCTCTCGCCTTTTAAAATTCAGAAATACCTAGAAAATCTAATACGATCTCCGAAAACATCTAAGTGTCTGAGATCGGGTGACTTGCTCGTTGAGGTCTCAGATGAACGGCAATCACAACGGCTCCAAAAACTAACATCCTTTGGAGGATTATCGATTACTGTCTCTCCTCATGCTACTCTAAACACCTCCAGGGGTGTGATAGCTGAGTGGGATCTCATAAATCTCTCATAAGAAGAGTTGAAAAATGAATTGCAAGACCAGGGAATTGTGCATGTAAAGTGCATATACACAAAACGAGACAATGCTTTAGTTCCAACTCAGAATATAATACTAACATTTGATAGTCCCAAACCTCCAGCATCCATCAAAGCAGGTTATCTGAATTGTCAAATAAAATTGTACATTCCTAACCCTACACGCTGTTTTAAATGCCAAAAATGTAGGCATTCCCAAAACGTGTGTAGAGGTTCAGCCACTTGTGCCAATTGCGGTTCACGCGAGCACAATCACTCTGACTGCAAAACAGAGCAGCACAAATGCTCAAATTGTAATAGTCCACATACTACCTACTCCAGAGATTGTCCCCTTTGGAAAAAGGAAAAAAACATTCAACAGGTCAAAGCTGAAAAAAACATCTCGTACCAAGAAGCTAAAAAATCTGTACAGGCTGAATTTAACATTCGACCCAGCTTCGCTGAAGTAGTACAAAAGCCAACTGCAGTAACCAGTACTGTGCAAAGAACAATAACGACTGGTACTCAAACTGAGGTAACGTTTCCCCCAGACAGATCTATGTCAGATTGGGCTCGGTCAATTTTGGAAGCTGTGCCCCTTTCTGGTAAACCATATAAATCAAACAAGGCTGTTAACACACCAATCACTGTTCCACATTCTACCAATAACCTAATGTACTCCAAATGTGGTGATACTACTAAAACTGATTCGATAGAAATAGAAGGAAACACTGACCATGAAGACTCCATTCTCGATCTCTTCCCAGAAGAAGAGATGGAAACAGGAAGACCATCCTTCCCGAAAAGAAAATCTGGTCACCATAAGCCAACAGTACCTCGGACAGAAACCGAGGACTACACTTCACTCAAATAATACCCAGTTTTCTTCAATGGAATTGTAGAGGGTATTGCACCAACCTTGATGACATTCGGGATCTCTTTCTCCAGTATAACCCAGTTACCTTCTGCCTCCAAGAAACTAACTTAACAGCTTCTGTTGCCACCTCACTTAAACATCATGTTGTCTACAGAAAAGATCGAGTTTCTCATGTAAGCAATTCAGCTCATGGAGGGGGTTGCACTTGTAGTCAGCTCCAATATTCCTTCCCGACCATTAATGTTACAAACAAATCTAGAAGCAGTAGCTGCTCAAATATCCTTTCGTTTTTCTTTTACCATTGTCTCCTTATATCTTTCCCCTAACCAAGACATTTCTTACACTGATCTTGAAACTGTTGTATCTCAGCTCCCTCCTCCCTTTTGCATCATGGGAGATTTTAACACAATCCTCTATGGGGTGATAGAATACACGATAAACGAGGAAAAATACTAGAAAAGCTTTTAGATAAATTTAATCTGACACTACTGAATACTGGTTTACCCACTTATTTTCATCTACCTTCTGGGTCAAGCTCAGCAATTGCTCTCTCCATATGCTCACCAGTCCTTTTTCCACTGTTTGATTGGTCTGTTCATGGCAGTTTACTGGGTAGTGACCATTATCCAATAGTCTGTCATGTAGAATCAAATTCACCATCTTGTTATAATGAAACTGCCAAATGGAACTTTGCCAAAGCTGATTGGGTAAAATATAGGTAACTAGCCATCCTGAAAAAAAAAACAGCTGTTTCAAATGTGTCAATAAATAATGCGGTTGATTATGTAACAAATCAAATATTGCTGGCCACTGAAGAAGCAATACCAAGAGTGTCCACAAGTCATAGAATAAGATCAAACCCCTTGTGGAACAATGAAGGCAATCAAGCTAAACGAGAGAAAAATAAAGCCTGGAATAAATTTCACAAAATCCCTACTGCTGCTAATCTAGTACACTTTAAGAAAGCCAGAGCCAATGCTAGACGCATTCAGCGTGCAAGTAAAAGAGAGTCATGGAAATGCTTCAACTATTACACGGTCCACTAAAACACAAACCATCGGGAAAAATATTGGAAAAATGTATAATAAATATCCTCCTTTGCATCTATCAATACTGAATATAAACGGCAATGATGTTTCACTACCTCAAGACATAGCTAACGCTCTTGGAGAATCCTTTGCTGAAACCTCTGCTGTATCCTCGTACCTGCCAAACTTTCAGAAATTAAAGTTCCTTGCTGAAAAGCAGACCCTAAATTTTAACAGACCACCATCAAATGTACAACTGTCCCTTTACCATAATTGAATTACGGCTTGCTCTTAACAGCTCGAAACATAGTGCTGCTGGACCTGACGGAATTCACTATGTCATGTTGAAAGAGCTGAGCGAAAAGTTGCTTCATGTCTTACTCCAGTTATATAACCGGGTTTTCACAGAAAATACTTTCCCTGATAACTGGCGACACTCATATGTTATAGCATTATTAAAACCTGGCAAGGATCCAATCAACCCACGTCACTATCGACCTATTGCCCTCACCAGCTGTATGGGAAAAATAATGGAAAAAATCGTAAACTCTCTTCTAACCTGGGTGCTGAGCAAATACAATCTCATCAATTCATTGCAGTGTGGATTTCATACAGGTAGATCAACTTTAGACCTCTTGATACAAATGGAAAACCAGATTCGCAATGCCTTAAGGAGGGAACATTTGACTACAGTTTATTTAGACGTTGAGAAAGCTTTTGACACAGCTTGGCGATACGGAATTCTCCTTAATCTATATGCATTAGGCTTCAGGGGTAATATGCCAAGATTCATACAGAACTTTTTGAAGCAGCGATCCTTCCAGGTCCGTATTCAATCCACTCTTTCCCGAAAATTCATCCAAGAAGAAGGTGTTCCGCAGGGCTCAGTTTTAAATGCCACTCTATTCATTATAAAAATCAACTCAATTACCAAGGTCATTCCGGTCACTGTATTTACTACTTTATATGCAGATGATGTTAGTATATCTTGTCACTCACAGAACATGAGAATGATTGAGAGACAACTGCAAAGAGCCCTTAATAAGATTACAACGTGGGCTACAGCTAACGGGTTTCACATATCACCTGAAAAAAAAAACTGTTGCAGGTCATTTCTGTAGAAGACGTAATCTCCACCCTGACCCACTTCTAAAGCTGGAGGACCATGATATACCTGTTGTGCTTATCATTCGATTCCTTGTGTTAACTTTAGATAAAAAAATTGACCTTTCTTGACCATATTAAACAACTTAGAACCACCTGTCTCAAGAAATTAAACATTTTGAGAGTATTATCAGCTATAACATGGGGTGCTGACCGTCAAACACTCCTTCATTTATATCATGCTATTGTAAGATCAAGGTTAGACCTAGCATTTTGAGGGCTTTGGACCCTATTCACCATAGTGGCCTTCGCATTGCTCTTGGAGCCTATCGCACATCTCCTGTGCAGAGCTTGTACGCTGAAGCTCATGATCCCCCGCTCTCTCTACGAAGACAAATTTTACTGCTAAATTATGCTATCAAAATAAAAAGCCAACCCCTGCATCCATCGTGGAAACATCTATTTACACCAGATTGGGAGAACTTGTATGCCGTTTATTCATCAATAAATTGACCCGCTGGCATACATCTTTACTCACTCTACTTGATAATTGGCATCTTGACCTTTCTAAAATGGCCACCACTAGTTTCACGACTCCTCCATGGGTTTTTTGCCCTGCCACCTGTGATCTGTCCCTTCAAGAATGGGGGGAAAGTACTCTTTCTTCACAGAATGTAAACCAGCTTCATAAATCTCTACTTGAGAAATATGAATCTTATACCAGGATATACACAGACGGTTCCAAAACTGATCACCACTGCTGTTGGTGCTGCTGTTGTTCTTCCATCATCTATAATCTCTAATCAGTTACCTTTAGAATGCAGTATCTTTACTGCTGAACTTCATGCCATTCAAATGGCGCTAGAAACTATAAAGTTGCAGCAGTTTACCCATAGTATTATTTTTACCGACTCTCTGAGTGCCCTTCTCGCTTTACAGCAACCAAGAAAGCATAACTACCTACTTGGTAATATTCAAAACTTGCTGGCTCATCTAGCTAAGAACAAGAAAGTAATAAAATTTTGTTGGGTCACTAGCCATGTTGGCATACCTGGCAATGAGAGTGTTGACCATGCAGCCAAATCTACTGTGCAACCAATTGATGACTCTTTCAAAATTCCTTTCACCGATTATAAAAGTCTTATAACAAAGCGAAGTATGATTTACTGGCAAACCATCTGGCAAAACCAAGAAGGCAACAAACTCTTTCGGATTAAACCGAAACTCCAGTCTTGGCCATCTAGTTTCTGCTCAAACCGAAAGGAAGAAGTCACGCTTGCAAGATTACGAATAGGACATACACACCTTACTCACCTTTATCTTCTGTCTTCCTCAGACCCGCCTTCTTGTCCGAACTGCCATGCTCAAATCACAGTCCAGCACATCATTGTTGACTGCCCTCTCTATAATAGAGTACGGCAAACCACCTTCTTATCAATGCAGGCCAAATCACACCTACTTTGCAACAAATATTAGACGACAGATCTGACATTGATGCAGTTTTCACTTTCCTAAAAATGATAAAATGCTATGACAGAATATAATGCTTAAATCTCACATAATGCACATATTTCACTTTTAATAAAGCCTGTTACCTCCTACCATTGTTTGGTGCATAATGGCCTATAGCTGCCGTTGCGCCATAAAACATACAATAACAACAACAAACGAGTTATACGGTGGGCGAGAGAGAGAGAGAGAGAGAGAGAGAGAGAGAGAGAGAGAGAGAGAGAGAGAGAGAGAGAGAGAGAGAGAGAGAGAGAGGTAGTTAAAGGCAAAGGAATAATTTCAGGAAAGAAAATTGCAATGGCTTAAGGTGCTACATGGTCTCTATTAACTGGCTAGATATCTCATAGAGAGCAAATACAATTGAATTATGGTATACCTTTAAAACATTAATCACAGAAACCTCTTATTCATATATACTATTAAAAAAACACTCCTCAAAGAGGATTGCAAGCTGGATGAATAATGAATTTTCTAGATTACTTGAGCAGAAAAGAGACGGTATGTAAAAGTTACAGAGCAATAAAAAGTACTGGAGCCTATAACAGCTAGAAATTGATCCGTAATAATGGCACAGAAGAGTTTAGGCTGGCAAAGGCAGATTATGAGAATTTGCTGGCAAAGGGAAAAAAAAATGGGGATAAGGAATTCTTTACATATATAAATGCAAAGAAGAGGAGGACAAACCAGATTTGACCCTTATGTAATTGATGTGGGACAGTATTAGATACCTCAGCTGATGTTGCAGATGAACTCAGCAATTATTTTGCATCAATATTTACACAAGAAAAATCCTTTGTGTCAAAGAGAAAATATGGGAGTGAAGTTAAAAAATATGTAATTAATGATATCGAAATTTCACATGATTACTTAATGAAAAAAAAACTTTCGAGCCTTCAGGCGAGTAGTGCTCCTGGGGTTGATGGCATATACCCTATAATTTTAAGGCTGGCAGCAAGTGTAAGTCCATTGAACAATTAAGGGTAATTATGAGAGCATCACTGGACTTGGGAGAGATTCTGTCGGATTGGAAAAGTGCCAATGTATCACCAGTACATAAAGGCAATTCCAAGAGTGTAGTGGGAAATTACCTACCAGTCAGTCTAACTTCAGTAGTAGGGAAAATCATGGAGGCATTGATCAAAGGTAGAATTCAGGATCATTTAGATAGTAATAGAATTCTGAAGGATATGCAGCATGGTTTTGTAAAAGGAAAATCATGTTTAACAAATCTGGTTAGCTATTTTGACAGGGTCACAGATGAGCTGGATTTAGGGAATAATTTCAACATTGTTTATTTAGACTTCATCAAAGTATTTGACTCAGTCACACATGAGTAGTTACTTTATAAGCTGTAACAGGTTCAAATAACAGGGAATACCCTTAGATGCATAGCAGGATGGCTTCGGGCCAGGAGGCAGAGGGTTGTGATAAGTTGTTATTCCTCAGATTGGTTTAATGTAAGAAGTGGGATTCCCCAAGAATCAGTCTTGGGGCCACAGTTTTTGCTTTCCATAAATGACATCGATGAAGGGATAGAAGGCATGATGTCTAAATTTGCAGATGATGTAAAGATTGGTAGATTAATGATCACCACCAAGCAGAGCTTCTTCAGAGTGACCTAGATAACCTTCGGGGATGGTCAGAAAAGTGGTAGCTATGCTTAAATTCAGCAAAATGTGAGGTCTTACATCTGGGGAACAATAACCACAAAACGTATATACTTGGTGGAGTTGTGGCAGTCAGTAGTGGAAGAAAGGGACTTGGGAGTTATGATATAGTCCGATATGAAGTTTGCCAAGAATTCTAGACAGATTACAAGGAAATCCTGTGGTATCCTAGAATTATAAATGATTCTTGAACTAGGGGCTATTAATTCAAATTACGGGGGGCGATATTTAGACTGGATTGCAGGAAGTTTTATTTTAGTCAGTGAGTTATAAATTACTGGAGTAAGTTACCTACTGGGTGGTAGAGACTGACAGTTTCAGGAAATTGAAAGGTCAGCTGAGTAATTACCAACAAGAGGAGGGAAACATGTAGGTTATCTATTTCCTTTTTGTTTATTATTTATTTTATTTGATTTTTTTATTAATATTATTTTACTCTTTCTTTTATTTGGCTGGTGCAGCATAACTGTGAAGGCTTCCTTGCACCATGTGGCTGTTACTAATACTTAGGGAACCTCAAATTAAAAAATAAATAGAATGAAATAAATTCCTGCATAAGGAAAACTTGAAATGAGCCAGTGGCAGATTTCAGTACAAAGAAAGGCAACAAGATTGGTGAGGGGAACAAAGGGTGCTTTTACCAAGAAAGACTAAAGTTCTACAAATTGCAGTGCCTGTAGAGTAGGCACCTGCAAGGTGTCCTGATTGAGGTGTATAAGGCCTTGAATAGATTGAGCAAACTGAATGCTGATGGGATTCTTCCTCTTGCTCAGATTAAGAATCTGAGGGGGCACAGTTTCAAATTGAGGAATGACAGTTGTAGAATAGATGTGCGGAAATTTGTCTTTAGCCAGCAGGTAGTTGATTGGTGGAACAGACTTTCATCTTTTGTTGTGGAGGTTGATAGCCTAAATAAATTTAAGGCTGAGCTGGACAAGCATTTGGAATGAATGGAGTGATGAAATCGGGCTTTTTTTTTTTTTTTTTTTTCCTTCTTTTTTTGGTTAATGCTGCATAAACTTGCTTTCTTGCGTCGTATACCTCTGCTAATGCTAATCTATCTATGTTCAACTTAATGCAGCCAGACTTGGGCATCTTCAGCTTTCAAATTTCTCTTTCTCATGGTTGATAGTGCAACTTCTTTCCATGTTTTTCTAGGCTGTCTTTGCCTTCTCTTCCCTTGTGGTATCCACTCATATATAATTTTAGGCCATCTCACTTCATTTGAGCGCAGATGATTTCCAAACCATCTCAACATCCTATTTTGTATTGGTTCTATAATATCTTCATCTGCGTGGATACGTCTTCCTATATCCTCATTTGTTACCCTCTATAGCCTAGAAACCCTAGCCATCTCCAGGGCTCTAAGCTTCTTTTTCACACTCTTGTAGTGTCCATACCTCACATCTGTAGAAAAGTACTGATTCCACTACCGACTGTGCAATATGTTTTAGTTCTACAGGAGATATTGTTGTCTCACCATATAGAGTTTAGGGCACTAAAAATCTTCCTACTTTGATGAATTCTTGTGTAAGCTTCCTCCTTCCCCAACCTTTAGTTAATCTACATCCAAGATATTTGAAAAAAAAGTCAACAGGTTTTAGATGTATAGACTGTGTAACTTTCAACTCATCAGGATGTTCTGCTATGCTTAGGTATTCTGTCTTTGTAAAATTGAAATTGAGGTCCCATTGGTCATATGTAAGATGCAATTTTCTTAACATGTATTCTAAATCATAAGCTTCTTGCGCAATGATAATGTGATCATTGGCAAAATTTAGACTCCAAAGATATGTCATTAATTGGTACTCCCATTCCATTACAGCTTCTTTTCCATTCTTGTAAAGCACATTCCAAGAAAACATTAAACAATGAAGGTTACATCCTCGTCTCAGCTCCTTTGTTGGATAGATTGGATTAGATAAAGTATTCCGAACTTTAATACATGCCACGTTGTTATCGTACAATTCCCTAATCAGTTCCATAAGCTCTGGATTAACTAACATATTTTGAAGGGCTTTCCATAATTCCTTTCTTGGAACGGAGTTATAAGCCTTTTCTAAATCAATGAAGGCAAAAAAGGTATCTTTATTCTTTGCTTTTCTTTTCTCCACCAGCTGTTGTAGAACAAACAGATGTCCACACAAGGGCAACCTGACCTAAATCTGATTTGTTCTTAACTTATCTTATCCTTTATCTCCTCTCATAATTTTAACTGAAGCACTTTAGAGTATAGTCTGGACTAGTGCAATGAACACTTAAGACTCTATAGTTCCCTGGATCCAGCTTATTTCCTTCTTTATATAAGGATGAAATGTAACTTACTTTCCATTCATTTGGAGTTTTCCTTAGCTGTATACATCTGTTAATCAGCTGTGCTATCATATTGTAAAGACTTGGTGGTCCATATTTAATTAGTTCCATTACTATGTTCCCAGGGACTGGAGATTTTTTCTTCATTAATTTTGCACAGTCAAGGACTTGATGTTTTGTAATTTCTATCTCCCTATTATGAGGTAATTATGCTCTGATACTTGTGGTCTTTCATTTAGGAGGTTATTATAATGATTTTCCCATGTTGGCATATCTGTAAAGTTCTTCGATCGAGATTCATTTGTTTTCAGTGCTGTTAAGCTTCACCAGGCTTCAGATGATTGTGTTCCTCCTAATGAGCTGTCAATTTCTTGACATTTTTTTCCTCCCATGCTGCATTCTTGGATTCAGCAATTTTCCTTTTAACTGCTATTGCACCTTTTGTATTCTTCTCTAATTTCCTGATTTTTATTCATTAACCATTTGTTATAGGCTCTTTTCTTTTCTTTCACCAAACTTGCTACCTCCTCATTTCACCAATACTGTTGCTAACATTTGGAATCAATTAGGCCTAGTGCTTCATTAGCAGCGTTGTGTATTGTGGTTTTAATTCTGTTATATAAGAGGTTATATTCACCTCTTCTATTGTGAGTTAGGTGGTTCTGGAGTCATTTCTGGTGAACATCTTTAATACTGTCATAACATAGTAGGTACTTAATAAGCAATATTGTCTTTACTGACCGTGAAGACAATAGGGTAGTATTAGGCCTCACTTGCCCCTTATTTTAGTATTTGAATAATATAGCTGCAATCAGCAGGTAATGATCTGACCTGCAGTTGGCACCTCTCATTACCTCTGCAGTCTTTTGTTGTCCATACCGACTTCTAGTGAGTAATTATAAAGTCTATAATTGATTTCTGCTGGAGTGATAGTCGCTCCCATGTGTATCTATAGATGGTTTTGTGTTGAAAAAAGGTGTTAAGAATTTTCAGGTGGTACTGTTTACAGAAACCGATAAGTCTATCACTTGTCATTCACAATCTCTTCTCCAAAGTGATCCACTACATTGTCATTCCTTTTTGATCCAACCCGTCCATTTAGATCTGTCAAAACTAATTGTTGGTTCTTCTTAACCAAATCCATTTGTTCATAAAGCATATGGTAGAACTTATTCTTTTCAGCATCAGGTGCGTCGTCTACAGGTGCATATACACCCGACATAACCATTTCTTGGCCATGTATGTTGAAAATAACTTTAATGAATCTTTCATTAACTTAATAATAGCCCTTAACAAATCCTAGTCTCTTACCCACTAGAACACAAACACCTGCTTTAGCTCTTTCTAATTTTTCAACCCCCACTCCAGTAATGAGCATATTCTCCAATCTGTTCATTCCCATTTCCCTTTTTCTTTGTTTTGGTCATGACAAGAATATCAAGGTGCATCTCTTTTGCTTCTGTAACTATCTCTTGTATGAGCTTCCATGAACTTTCCATGTACAAACACGAATAGTCCCTTTTTTGCACTTAAGTCGTTTTCCTTTTAGTCCCATCCGGCTTCTTTGCAATAATGGTATTATTAGCAATAAAGTGTTTTACCAAGTGGGTGGGGGGTGCTGGCTCGATGCCTCAACCCTCAACCTGAGGACCAGGGATTTGGTGATCCAACAGCTCATCCTGCAAGGCAGCAAGTTGGCAACACTTATAAGGCAGCTTTTCCTCCCCTCCCCTTAACACAGAGATGTCATTGAGTTCTTGTGGCATTTAAATTGGAATGAACCTGCCACAGTTCATCCCTCCACACTCTGCTGCCTTGGTCCAGGACTGCTTATTGGTTATTCGCATACTATAGGCCATTCGCTATCTGCCACCTGCGACCCGTCTGGTGGCTGAGGCCAGCCCTAGATATTTATAATATTATAAAAATTAAACTGTTACAGGAAAAAAAAAGTAATATCAAAAGAAACTTTACAATATATTAAATAAATTATTTAAAACAATATTCAAACCGCTGTAATTCTACTCTACTCTAATAATCCCCTCTAATCTCTAATCATATGCTGCAAAAGAGATAAGGTCATTTCAGAAAATATATATATACTTTTGTATAATTTCACAATTCATTTTCTGTTTCAGTGTAGAGCATTGTTATATGAGTAGATTGTAATTCTTTCATATTTATTCCTTTTGACCACACACCTTAAATGCAAGGGAAAAATTCTCTCTGTTACACCCAAATATATTTCAGATCCTGAGATTTTTTTGGGTTGAATTTAGCCTGTTCTTGGAAAGCCTCTCCCATCTCTGCACGATAGATAAATCCTATTGGTGCAGAACTGTGCATCACCTGTCATTATTATAAATCGATTGATAGTTCAGTCATATTTCTGGAAGATTCTTCTTACTGGATCAACGTTATCTTGTATTTCTCAAGGTTTCCAAATGACCTAGAATAGTCATGAATCTTCCTATCGGTCATAGATATTTTATTTTGTATATAGCACTTTCTGCCACTTTCACATTCCTGTTTTTTCTCTATGTAGGAATTATTATTATCATTATTATTATTTTTATTTATTTATTATTATTTTATTTATTTATTTATTTTTTTTCACTTTTCAGTGTTTCCGAAGTAGTGGTAGACGATACAAAATCATTTCAACAGGGGCATGGATTTTTTTTTTTCTGTGCTTGTTTGAATACTTTGTTTGAATCATAGTTTGAATACTTTGTGGTATACTCTAATAGAGGAAAAACTGACGTACTGGTGCAGGGACCTTTGGATGTGTTCCTTATTCATGTCCGTAGGTTTTTCAGTAACATTCCTTAGAAAAAAAAGTTTTTTATTTTTATCTTTATCTCTCATTGAATCATTTATTGCCAGTGTCAGTAAGTTTGAGGCCAATTGTTTTCTTTTACCAAAGTTTTTTTTTTTTTTTTTAACTGTAGGGAAAACCTTGGTTTATCTGCAGGAAACTTGATATTCAGTAGTATTTCCTGCTGTTGATTATTTTGAAATATACAGTTCTGTTTCTTTACTTGATTATTATTTTGTTTTAACAACATTATTTTTTGTGTATTTTATCCATTTAATTTAATGTTATAATTTTCCATAAATAGTCCATTCTGCCATTCCTTTTGCTGATTAATTTTTGATTATGGGAGCAACTATGTAAGGGTGAATATTAAGAAATTTCTGCCCAAACTTTAGTCTTTTAATTTTCAGCCTTCACTAGATAAATACTTTGTTAGTGATTTTTAAATGTAGGATCACAGCTCAGCCTTTAAACCCAGAGACAAGTTTAGAATTATTGATTTGCTATATCCTTTGGTTGTTTTGGGTGCTAGTGCCTTGTGGTTCCCATTGAGATGGGGATCTGGCAGATGAAATTCTTCTTCATACCATCGCCGACCGGGATAGCCAGGTGGGTAAAGTGCCTGCCTGGCAACCCAAAGGTCGCGGGTTCGAATCCCGCTTCGGGCTTGGATCAAAGTACTGCAAAAACCTTGGGAGGTGCACTATGGCCACAGAAGCCGATGCGCCAACAACTACCCAAAAAAAAAAAAAAAAAAAAATCTTCATACCATCATATATTTTAATGGTTTTCTGTCATTCATCTTTTGGCATTTTAGTTTCAGAAGTCCAAAAACTAGAAGGCATGTTGTAAAGGAGACAAGGCTGTCTCAGTAAGCTCTATGTACTTTTATATGATTCCAAAAATCATTTCTTTGTACTTCAGTATATAGTAGTGTTATGTGACTAGGTATTAGCAGTTTTATTTTGTTGCTACTCATAGTTTGAATACTTTTTGGTCATACTCTAATATAGACCTTCCAACCTGTGTGCCACGAGAGATTTAATTTTATAAAATTTTCATAGTTATAAAAAATCAAATCCAGTTTGTACAACCATTCGCATATTTATTGGTTTCTAATTTTATTATATGAAAAGTAGTAAATTAATAAGAGGAGTTTACCTCAATATAGTACGTGGAACACTTCCATATGATACCCTCCAGAAATTAAAACGGAAAAAACGAAAAAATCGACAACTTACCGGTACATTAAAGTAAAATATAAATAATTAAAGTAAAATATAAATAATTAAATAATCAATTTAACACAATTCAAAATCAATTCAAAACAATTAAAATTCAAATTAACGCAATTAAAAGAATCTAATGAAAATATTCAAAACGATTTTCCTTCCTGAAGCTGACAATGCGTGATCACAGGAATGAATTTTCATTCCTGTGATCACGACAGTCGGTCGAAAAGCATTGTCAGCTTCAGGAAGGAAAATCGTTTTGAATATTTTCGTTAGATTCTTTTAATTGCGTTAATTTGAATTTTAATTGTTTTGAATTGATTTTGAATTGTGTTAAATTGATTATTTAATTATTTATATTTTACTTTAATTATTTATTTATATTTTACTTTAATGTACCGATAAGTTGTCGATTTTTTCGTTTTTTCCGTTTTAATTTCTGGAGGGTATCATACGGAAGTGTTCCACGTACTATATTGAGGTAAACTCCTCTTATTAATTTACTAATATTATTATCAACGTAGAACATATTGAGTATTACAGCTCTGATTCATACTATCTAATTATATGAAAAGATATAATTAGTAGCCTAATTAGAATGAACTATGGCATCACTAACCGGGTATAGTTGAATGCGATTTCCACTAGCCACCGATTTTAGTTTATAAGCACTTCAGTTTGACCATTGCTGGTAGTATAAAAATCACATTTTCTTTCTTTTTTTCCATTTCCTCTTTTTTTTTAAACTTAACTTTGAAAAATATCTTTTTAATGCAAGGCAAAAAACAATTTAAATAATTTTTTATGCAAGAAAATTTTCTATAATTAAAAAATAATCAGAAAATTAGCGGAACACTTTAAATAATAAGATAATGTTTTTTCTCTTTCTTTTGATAAAAATCCATTTTTTATATGAAAATCACGTTCCATATCATCGCTTAAATGCGAAAAAATGAGATGTTACTTACTTTAGTAGCAATTTGGTTTTTTTTTTTTTTTTTTGCTTATTGGGTTTTTCAAATTATTTTGGACCAGCTTTCACATTTTGAAATATGTATAATAAATAAATAAATAGATATATGTATAATAAATTATTGCTTACTTTTCCCAGTACTACCGTCACTGCCTTTGGCTAGAATCGTTAAATATATTGAGCTGTCCAAAAGCCTTAAATCACTGCAGGGGTACAAGGCTACACCCCATCTTTGAATCAACAGTTTTGAAACTCGACAAATACTGGCAGCAATCCCATACATGTCTGTGCACCAACAATGAACACTGATCTAGTGAATGAATGTTTGCACAATCTCGCGACCATGTGTGCATCTGAGCACGCACAACTCATTTAGTATTTATTTTATTCTACCTCTAACATCTGTATTTTGTTAGTATTCTGTATGCGTTTATTCACTTGCTGAAGAAGGAGTTCGTTTACCCTGAAAACTACAAATTACTTACTTCATTCTTTAGTTCAGTCTCAAGAGGTTAGTTATAAGGTGGCCCAAATGATAAGTCAAATCCAAGATGCCTCATATAATTGCAGACTCACTTATTTTACCAGCCTGCATTGAAATTGTTAACATTATGTTTGGAACAAAAGAAGCAAAGGAAATTGAAAAATGCCACTTTCAAATAACACTATTAGTAGACTATTGAAGACATATCAGATGACATAGAAACAAAATTAATTCAGAGAATTATCGAATCAAAAAATATTTTCGTTAGATATTGATGCATCTACAGACATTAGTAACTCTGCTCAGTTAATAACACTAGTTGGAATCATTGAAGAAAAATGCATGGAAGAACATTATTTGTCCTGCAAAGAACTGCCAAATCACCCTACTGGACATGAAATATTCAAAGTGGTAAACGAATACTTTAAGATAAATAAAATATCATGGAAAAATTGTGTAAGCTCGTGTACTGATGGTGCAGCTGCAATGATCGGAAGTGTTAAAGATTTATCATCAAGAGTTTGCTCTGAAAACACTTAAATTCTGGTAATACATTGTTTTTTTCAGAGAAGCGCTCATATCTAAAAGTTTGCTGTGGATCTGAAATCCGCATTACGTGATGTTATCAAGATGGTGAATTTAATAAAATCCAAGCCGTTAAAGTCACGTCTAGTTTCAGCTTTGTGTGAAGAAATGGGATCGGAATACCGCTCTACTATTTCATAGTGAAGTACAGTCAGTCCTCGTACATCTAGGAACACAACTATTGTCATAGCACGATAGTTGTGTTCCTAGAAACCCTCGTGCAATATAAACAACAGGCCCTACGGGGAAAAATAGGGTTAGGTGCCAACCACCCAATATTGAACACATTTGTAACCAAAAAATTACCAAACAATAAATTATCATAATAAAATACTTGCGTATTTTATTAATGACTATTACGTAATAAAATATTGCTAATGCTTTTGCTTCTATCGTAAGCAAACTTGTTTTTTGTTTGATTTTCTATCTAAACAGATGACAGCTGTTCCATCTCTTCCAATTCTTCGTGCTTTAATATAATGGATTTTAATTACGCTTTGAGTTGTTCCTGCTATGAAAGTTGTTTTTATTTTCTCTGCATTTCTTTGTAATTCTCGGCATTGCCTCATTTAGGCCTGTAGCACGTGCAATATCACATGGTCCTTCATTTCGCTCAAAGCGTTTCACAATTTCATATTTTTTCTCTATTGACAGAGGCAGACTGGCCATAAGCCTTACC
Organism: Mastigoproctus giganteus; assembly: GCF_048544385.1. Taxonomy (NCBI): domain Eukaryota; kingdom Metazoa; phylum Arthropoda; class Arachnida; order Uropygi; family Thelyphonidae; genus Mastigoproctus; species Mastigoproctus giganteus. The sequence goes on from NC_143576.1 coordinate 18,684,166, forward strand.
GGGGAAACCCTGGTGGGCTGGAGGCTGGTGTGATTTTGGTCATAAACTCTAGTATGAGGCTACTTCAAATTTTCCCGGGTAAGAATTTTTGACCTAGTCCGCCTCTGTTTCGATATTGCTTTACTTTTTCTCTCTGAATCTGTAATGTCTTCACCAGGACGCTTCCTTTTCACACCTTTTATGTATTTTACTCATTTTTAGGAAATAAAGCACAATCACAAAATGAGGAGGCACGCTTGATACACATAAACAAAGCTGCACGTGTGTAGCAACTGAATAAACAACGCTGTAAATGCAGAGACACACTATAAACACCTCACTAGCTCACATTTTATTAAAGCACATTTCTGGGGGTTACTACCATAAAACAATAAAAACAATTTCCAGTTGCGTTCCTGCTAGTGGAATCTGTTATAAACTGGTAGTAAACTCGATCTAATTGCATTTGCAATAATACCTATAGCTGGAATTGTGTGGGTTTTTATGTTATTATGGTTAAATGTGTTTCCCCTTCACTGATATAAAAAACATAAATACATTTTCAGAATCTTCTCTTCATTCCTATTGTGTTGCGTTCAGTTGGGGCGATTCCGCGTTCGACTGCTATTTCTTGTAAACACAAAGGCGAATTGTGCATAAGTGAATTCGGTTCGTGTTATATACGATATCGTTCCCTATTTATAAATCGTGTATGATTGAATTTGTGTAGTGTAAACACGTGTTATACGAGGACTGACTGTACGTTGGCTGTCCAAAGGAAGAGTTTTATCATGAATATTTAGCTAAGAGAAGAAAATGTTTTTTTGTGAATAATTCTTACTTTGCAGATTTAATGAAGAATAGTTATTGGCTCCAAAAACTAGCTCACATAACTGATATTTCTAATCACCTGAATGAGCTAAATTGAAAATTGCAAGGATCACATGAAAACATACTAACATGTTCGGACAAAGTTTATGGATTCAAAGAAAAAATTCAACTTCGGAAAAATGAGGTTAAAAACAGATCACTAATCATGTTTAATCGATGTTATAATTTAAATCTTAAAGAAGAATTATTGGATTAGTAGAGAACATTTGTGTTTGCTTGAGAGAAAACTTCATCACTATATTAAAATACGTGATGTAAAAAAAATTGATTGGATTGAAAAGAAGAGCGGAGAAAAAGTGCTGACACTCTTCTTCCATTTGCTACCATCTATTTGTGCGAACAAAGTTTCTTGTCAATGGTGACTATCAAGAATTCGAAGAGATCATCATTAAAAAGTCTGGATCAGGAATTACACATAGCCATTTCAAGAATAAAACGTGATAGAATAAAAATGTTATGTTCAACGCTCAAATTTCTCATTAAAAAAATTTGAAAAGATTTTATTTTGAAGTTTTGTATGAATTTAGTATTAAATATTTAATATCTTCCATAGTATTTATATTTTACTTTTCTTATCATAATTATATATATAATATAATATAATGCAGTTGTAATAAATTTTTTCACAAAGGCCCTATAGACATCCCAAATTCTGTGTGCCTCTGTGTGCTGTACCAAAATTATAATGTTCCAAGTGTCCTCTAATGCAAAAAAGGTTTGGAAGCACTGCTCTAAGAGAGGAAAAACTGACTTACTAGTTCAGCAACCTTTGGATTGATTCCAATATGATTCCAAATCATATTAATCAAAATAATTTAAAAATACACTCAAACTAGAGGTTATCTTTGAGATCTTTATTAGCTAAGTTATTTTACTCTTACTTAAATAAACTCAGTCAGTTCTGTTTCCTTTATAGGCTCTTGTAGAAACTATAGTTTCTAGTGATTCCTTTTCATGTGTTAGAGCAACTGTGTTGCTGGGAGAGTTGTTACATTTGGTAAGATTACTGTATATGGATATAGTATCTGTTTCATAAATGAATTGTGACTATTTATAATTTAGGTAGATGTTCACAATGCAATTTTTTTTTTCAGGCAGTAATAACTAACTAGGTATGTATGTTCAGTTTTCACTTCATATGTTTGAACTGTGTTATGCAATATTGAAATAAAGGGAAAATTTAGGAGGCAATAAATTTTTATGGCATTTCTTTTGTTTTATGCTTAATATTTCCATGAATTTATATAGAATAGTGGAACTGTTCATTTGCTGTTCTAAGCCTGTGAAAAATCATGAGTGTGTTTTATTTGGTTTTAATTTTGTCATAATTGACTAGTTTTTAATTATCGGTGAAGCTTCCATATATTGAACTAGATTCAGATAAATAATATTATTCCCAAAAGGGATATATTGCTGTTTATTTAAGAATTACTCTTAAAAATTGGATGATAAAAGTCATACTGCAAGCTATACGTAGAAATGGAAACTAAAGACAATATATACAAACTATGTATAGAACACAAAAGTAGGTATAAAGAGATGTGGTCTCAAAATAAGAGCCTTGTTCTGTTCATCAGTGCTGCATAGTTCATTAGTGAAAGAAAACATTTCACTAGCATGGTGTACTATATGATTTTTGTCATCAATTTTATCTTTTCTGCATCATAATATGTAATGTAGACATCATGGGAAAATTTTAGTAGCAATTACATGGTTTTTTAATTTGCATTGGTCAGCATTAGATTTGGGCATAGATTATTGTAATTTGTAGAATTAAGTGAAGGAAAGAAGTTATCTAAACAGCTGCATAAATATTCATAAGGTTAAAGTGGAAAGCAAATCCACATTATGATGAGAATTGAGCAACTAACACGATAAAGACAGCACTGTATTTGTATATATGTAGACTGAATTTTTATATATGAAATATATGAAATTTATATATTTCATATATATATTTTTTATTTCATATATATGAACATCATGGCGAGATGCAATCTTCCTTACATCTCGAGGGTACAGATCTAAAACGGTGTTCGCAGGCTGGTCACTAATTAGTACACCAGACTGAACCTATTGGTAACTCTTTAGGAGGCTTCCAGATCAGCTGGTGTATAATCTTTCTACCTCTACTCTGGAGGAAGTGATAATAGAACTATCTGGCCTTGACAGAGATGGGCAAAAGTTGCAGCCAAATAGCCCAATAGTTGGTTGCAACAGACCAGAATGCTCAGCTACCATTAGAGAAAGAAGCTGGTTTTCTATCTTAGCCTGTTCAAAATCTAGTTTGGACTAATTTATAACTGCTTTACGATTTTTGCGAGCTTTGGTTTAGGCAGAAAATGAAACTGAAGAATTGGAAACAATCCAATTACGGTTTGCAATGTTCTTCTCTTTAACAGCCTTAGCACATTTATTGGAAAACCAAGGTTTAGATAAAGGACGAGATTTTAAAGTGGAGTGTGGAATAAAGGATTCCATTTCTACAAGGATAATTTCACTGACATGATCTGAGCAAACGTTGACATCAGAAGTTTTGAAACAGTAATCAGACTAAGGAAAAGAAGAAAAGAAATTTTGCTGGTCATCCCATTTTGCATTCTTGTAGTACCAAACAACACGAGGTTGGGAATAGCCTTGAGATTAAATGTTCCATTGGAGGAGAGACAGTCACCAAATTGTGACCTGAGGTGGCTAAAGGACCACTCACTTTGACTGTGTACTTAGAAGGGTTGTTTGTGAGAAAAAGGTCAAGCACATTGGCTGTATTGTTAGGATTGTATATTATTTTGCTAGGTGAATGAACAATCTGTGCGAGGTCATTCGTAATTGCAAAGCCTCAGCATCTCGACCAGCCTGGTCTGTGTCACCAGAAAATAGAAGCCAGTTGGAGTTGTGAACATTAAAATCGCCAAAGAAAATTATCTCACTATTAGGAAAGTTTGACTGGAGAAAGTCAAGTTGCAAAGAGAGGAGGTCAAAGAGTTCCAAGTGATTAGATGAGTTGGGAGAATGATAGAGACAACAGATGAATTTGACAGAATGAGGTAGAGTGATTTTAAGCCAGAGAAGATTAAAAGAGGAGATTCCAAATTACCAAGTCTCTGACAGGGAATATCAGAACGGACATATGCACAGTACCACCTTTGAGGCGAAAAGAATCTAACAGCGAATAATTTGGGCAACTGCGATGAGTAGTGGTTGAATCAATTGATAACTGAGATTCTGTCAGAAAAAGTCCATGGGGTTTGGCAGACTAAGTGGAAATGGATATCATTCAGATTAGTACTGAGACCACGTATATTTGTGAAATGAACTAGGAAATGTTTGGGAGGTTTAGATCTTTTCGCAGATAAGTTGGCTCTATTAGTTTGATGATTCATGGTGTATTCAATAGTAAGAAAAAGTGTGTGGGGGAGGAACATACTGTATGAAGTAATGAAATTTTTGCATATGGTGTACACATGGTAAGAATATACCCAGATCCTTGACATAACGTGGCCTCGACAATGGCGCCCACGTACCAAGATTATTATACAAGGTATGTGGTTACAAGATTATACAGCTGACCGGGCTAGCCGGGTGGGTAAAATGCCTGCCTGGCAACCCAAAGGTCGTGGGTTCGATATTCCCGCCTCGGGCTTGGATCAAAGTACTGCAAAAACCTTGGGAGGTGCATTATGGCCACAGAAGCCTATGCGCCAACAACTACCAAAAAAAAAAAAGATTATACACTAGCTGATCCAGAAGTCTCCTAGAGAGTTACGAATAGGTTTGGTCCAGTGTACTAACTAGCAGCCAGCCTGCGAAAACTGTTTTAGAGCTGTATCCTCAAAATGTAAGGAAGTTTGGATCTTGCCATGTGCCCCCCCTGTGTGTGTGAGAAAAAGATGAATGAGTGTGAGTGGGTGGGTGGAGGGGAATATATATATACAGGCATACCTCGAATAACGAATAGGATGCGTTCCACGAAATTACTTCGTTAAGCGAAACTTCGTTTTCAGAGGTAAAAATACTATGGCCAGAATAGGGATACGTTCCTACGTAAAGAAAATGAAAAGCTTTTTTTTTCGAACAAAGAAAAGTTTTATTAAATAAACAGTCAACTTACATACAAAGTGAAATCATATTTTAAAATATGAGTCTAAAGTTGATTGTTTATGCTCTTTTTCTCTTTCATTTAACAATTGCCTATACGGAGTTATTGCATTTAACACAGATCGCTTAATAATAACACTTCTTCCTAAATCAGGATCATTTTCACTAAAAAAAATTAAAACGTTTTCAATGTCATTTAAGCACCTTTTTAAATCTTTGGTTGTTAACACTTTTTCGGCAGGAACTTCTTTAACTTCGTCTTCATTATCTTTGTCTTCGTTGCTAACGAGGTTTTCTAAATCTTCCACTGAAAAACCATTATCTTCTGCATTCAATAAATGTCTAACATCCTCTTCATCGACATTTTCGAAACCTATTGATTGAGCCATCTGGATAACTTCATTTCTAATTTCTTGGATGTTATTTTCTTCTTCTAGTACAACGTCTGGCCATATTTTGTGCCAAACTCCATTTAAGCATTTCTTAGTGACTTCTTTCTAAGAACTATCAATGTTTTCAATTGCGTTTTTAATGGTGTAGTTTTTCCAAAAAGTTTTAACTGTCATTTCCTCTTTATCCTCTAGTTCAGTTAAATTGCCTAATGTTCAACGCAGATAATAAGATTTAAATGATGCTATTACTCCCTGATCCAATGGTTGAATCAGGGAAGTTGTGTTTGCTGGAAGAAACACAACTTTGACAGGAATGCATGTGTCCAACTTGTTAAGATCAGTAGGATGTCCCAGAGCATTGTCTAACAACAAAAGAGGTTTTTCTTCACAGTTGTTTTTTTCACAATACCATTTTACTTCAGGACAAAAGTGGTTAACAAACCAATCAGTAAATAACTCCTTGGTAACCCATGCTTTTCTATTTGCTTTCCATATTACAGGTAAATTCATTTTTATGTTACCTTTTAACGCCCTCGGATTTTCTGAATGGTAAACTAATAACAATTTTAATTTATAATCGCCAGAGGCATTTGATCCAAAGAGTAACGTTAAACGGTCTTTGGCTGCTTTGAACCCAGCAGCTGATTTTTCTTCAATAGAAATGAAGCTTTTTGTTGGTAGCCGTTTCCAGAACAAACCGCTTTCGTCAACATTGAACACCAAATTTGGAAAATTTTCACATTCAATTATTTCCTTTAGTTTTTCTGGAAACTTATTTGCAGCTTCTCCTGTTAATTTTACACTATGAATCCTGGCCCGTTTTTTAAATTTCTCCAATCAACCACGAGAAGCCCCAAAGGTTTCCGTAATTTCTTCAGTTTGTTTAGATTTCAGGTGATTAAACTGGAATATTTTTTTAATGTTAAATGGGGCTTGAAATTGCCGACTTCGTTATCAGAGGTAACGTTAACCGAGGTATGCCTGTATACAGGGTGTTTCAGTTAAACGTTTCAGAACTTCTAAGAGGGGTAGGGTACATCCTGACAACTCGAAATCATATAGCAATGTGGGGTCGGAAATGCTTTCCTGAAGCGGTGTTGTACACAGAAGCACCATAAAAAGAAAAGAGACCGTAAGTGAGAAATCGTTTTAATAATACATGAAAAGAAGCAAAAGGTACATGGATTAAAGTAAGTGTTCGAAGTTTCTTCCACGGGCTACAATGCACGCCTCACATCTCCGATGCATGGACATCCGAACATTCTGGAATACTCCAGGCGAATTTCGAATTTCTTCGGCAGCTACTGCGATTCTTGCAACCAGCTCCTCAGCATTGTCAACAGGGGTGTCATAAACTAGCGATTTCATATGACCCCAGAAATAAAAATCAAGACATGATAGGTCGGGTGACCGAGCAGGCCAACGCACGGGACCACCACGTCCGATCCACTGTTGACCAAATGTGACATCCAGGTAGTTACGAACATCTCCGCTATAATGGGCAGGGGCTCCATCGTGTTGGAACCACATTGTCTGTTGCGTCGATGCAGAAATCTGTTCATCTCTCAAAGGTTGTGGCAATACTTGCTGCAGAAAGATCAAGTAGATAGGTCCGGTTAGACGACACGTAACAGGTAAGGTCCGATGAGGTGATCTCCCATAATACCGGCCCATACATTGACCGAAAATCGAATCTGTGCTGCACAACGTCGCACGACGACTTCTGTGTACAATACCGCTTCAGGAAAGCATTTCCGACCCCACATTGCTATATGATTTCGAGTTGTCAGGATGTACCCTACCCCTCTTAGAAGTTCTGAAACGTTTAACTGAAACACCCTGTATATAAATAAAACTTGGAGAAAAAAAAAAAAAAAAAAATATATATATATATATACAGTTGGTTGTTGACTTACAACCGACTTCTGTTCTGACTGACAGGTCGTAAGTCGATCTGGTCGAATGTCGGCCATATATTTATTAACAGTATTTTTTAACCTTTCTAATCTTTTTATAATCTTTTAAATTTTTATCATCTTTTATTTTTCATTTTAAATACAGTAATGTTTTTATCTTTTACTTAGTGATACTGTACATACCTTCGTGTCTAAGCCTAGGCTATCTCTCTCTCTCTCTCTCATTTTAATTGGTTTATTTTTCATACTGTTAATAAAAACACAAAACTACAATCTATAATTATATTGTACATAATGTGAAAAATAATACTGTACATAATGTACTGTAAACACAAAAATACAATCTAAAATTAATGTAAAAATTAATACAAATGAAATTTATAAAATCAATTTTTAATCTTTGCTTGTGCTGGGTTGTGGATCGTCAGGGTCATGTTCTTGGGTTGAGGTAGGAGATGTTTTCTTGATGAAGGACATGCTGAGCTTTGTTTGAACAGTTTGTTTCTTTTTTTCTTCATATATCTCATGATAGCAACGCACAGCATCTTGAATGATATGTTCAACCTTTTTAAATCGTTCGACATTAGGGTCCATTGCTTCAAAACTGGCAAGAGCTTTATTCAGTTGCGAAAAAGTATCTAATAAACCCTTTGTAGTGAATTTCTTTTCTGGCTCCTCTTCTTCTTTCTCTTCTTCCTCTCTCACTTTTTCTTGTGCCACTCTCTGTGCTTCCAATTCAATCAACTCTTCATCCGAAAGTTCTTTTGTCTCACAATCTAGCAACTCTTCTACGTCTTCTATTTCACATTCTAATTTAAGATTTGGTTGCAAGTTTAACTATTTTTTCTGTAATCACTTCCAGCTCTTCTCCTTTTTCAGATCTTTCAAATGTAGTATTCACATAACATTTTAGACACTTTTTCCAAATTCCCGACATACAATTCTTTGTTACACATTCCCATGCAGTCGAAATATTCTTGATACACTGAAGAATGTTGTACTGCTTCCAAAAGTCTCACAAAGATAAATCAGCATCAGAATCTATCGCTTTGGCTCCATCTTCATCTGCACTTCCTGCTTCTCCTGTGACATGTACATTATGCAAAGCAAATCTTTTTTTAAAACGCTTAAACCACCCAGTACTAGCCAGAAAATCTTCTGCGTAATCATCTCCGGCGCATGATTTTAAACTCTGAAACAAACTTCTAGCCTTCGCTTGCACTGTGTAAAGGCTCATGGGTGTATTTTTTTTGTATTAAATCTTCCATCCACATAAACAACAACTTCTCCATTTCATGGATGGGTCCCTGTCATTGTTTGGTTAAAATTGTAGACTTAATGGGTGCAGAACCTTTCACAGCTTCCTGAATTCTTTCTTTGTCCTTAAGTATCATCGATATCGTGGAATGCGATAACTTCAAGTCATGTGCTATTGTATTCACTTTCTTTCCACCTACATACTGCTGGATAACTTTCATTTTACACTCTAAATCAATAGTTTTCCTTGACTTCTTAGCTGGCGTATATGTAGATGAAGGCATTTTCCTTTTACTAAACATTTTATGAATATTTCAGTAGAATTTTAATTAATACACCACACGCAACAGATGCTTGAAAGTGACTGAGTGTATGTGAGAGAGAGCGAATGAGTGTATGTGCCTGGTGGCCTCCCATCATTGATATGCCTCCTCACCTGAGTTATGGGTATCCTCAGTAGTGACTTCCTGATTTATTATTAATTTATTAATTAATTAATTTTTTTTTTTTTTTTTTTTGTGGTCGTAAGTTGCATAGGGCATAAGTCGACGACCAAGTGTATATAAAATATAAGAAAAAAAAGTATAAAAAAAAATGAATGCAAGTAGAGTGAGAATGCAGATTACGAATAAAGTAATCTAACATATCCAGCTAACATATCCCACCCCAGAGGGGGGATGGACAGCTTGACCTTACCGGATTCGACACTACATGGACATGACAACCATCACTGACAAAGACATACTGTGGCTTTGCTGCTGATGTGCCATTTGGCAACCTGAACTGGGTACTCTAACCTGGTTCCCTTTAAAACTCCATCCCCAGGCAGGGAGGGGAAGGGAGGAGACAGAGACCTGTCTCCTGCCTCCCCCATACTTTGCCTGGTGGGGCTCGTCTCTACTGATCTCTTTGAGAATGCCTACTCTATCGTCCCTATTCTTCTATCTGTCCCCCCCGTCTTCAGTCTCCCTCCCTCTCACTAAACCGACTAATTGCACCCCTTAACAATGCCTCCAAATTCTAATCATCTTCTAAATTCTACCGCTTTCATGTAAATCTCTTTCAGCCAAATTCTAGTGTACTCCCCCCCCCCCCTCCTTTTTTTTTATCTACTGAGTGCCTGACCTGCCTCCTTGTGGCAAAGTGTGGGCAACGGTGGTCCAAATTGGGGACAACTAACACTATTATCTTTCATCTAGCGTATAGCCTCATGTCTAAATTTAATAACATCACATTTTTGCCCGACCTATTAGGCCTTTTAACACATCTCTCTAGCATTCAACCCTAGCCCGCGATTTCCTAACAGCAATCCCATTAAGCATTAATGTCAAACACGTGATTTTTTTTTTTTTTTTTAGGTCTTAGCCACTGAAATTCCAGAAAACTAGGTGGCAGGACTTGCCAGAGCAACTTGTTGTGATACTGGACACACCCGGCTAGACTCCACGTGGCGAGGTATGGGCAACATCGGGTCCCATTAGGGGCCTGGCAGCCAATAAGCCGGACAAACAATGGGCATAACACATCACATTGCACAGACATAGCCCACACACTTTCAAGTCTCTGGCTTGACAGTGTTCTGTCCTCGATACAGCGAAAACACACACGGAGATTGGAGAAATCCCATGTGCCATCTGACACGAACATACCTTATGCCTCATGGTATTCATCATAACCACAAAAGACATCAATCATACTGCATGATGAAAGAGATAGTTGACCTAAATTTAGTTCTGGAGACTAAACATGGGATCCACCACATCGAGCCTTCAATAAGCCAAGTGGTGGTATTGCACCGGTTGACGAGAGTCATCTCCTGCCTAGTATTGCCTGGTAACACTGAGGGGCGGCATTCCTCCATGTGGTATGAACACCACACCTTGACCCCTGCTTTCGTTGGTTCACACCTGGGTGGTCACCCACAGTATAACAGTCCTACCATGAAGGTGCAAGCAGAGGATTTGGCTGTTGGAGACCATTAGGACTTAACAGAAATTGAGCAAACTTGACTTGACTGTCACTCGAATATCAGTTCCATCAGCATTTTAGACTGCTAGGTAGCAAGCACAGCTTGTTTGGCATATCTGAGAGAATGTCTGTGACAGCCTCAAGGACCCATTGTTGAAGTTAAACATAAGAAAGCACCCGGGGTAGATGGGATCTATCCCATGGAATTTATATTAAAGGAGGCATGAAAGGCAGTAAGCAGGCCGTTAGCCATGATTATGAGTGCATCCTTGGATTGGAGAATCCAAGGATGCCCCATTGAAGAATTACCTGGAGATCGGCATTTAAGGAATTGGTAGTGGACATTAGAGAAGTTGAAGCTGATTGAGCAAAGCAAGGTTTTTCAAAATGGAAAGTGGAATGAAATGTGCTATCATCAGCAAAACTATGGATAGGATTTCTGGTCATTGGAAGAAGGTCATTAATATACAAGAGGAAAAGTGTGGAAGAAAGAACTGAACCTTGGGGAACATCTGCATTAGTGGAGAAGTTAGAAGAGATTGAGAGCAAGCCAACCACCATCACTCACAGTGAGCAGCAGAGTGAAAACTGGATGCACAATTACAAAAAAACAGTTGGTAGACCATAAGATGGAAGCTTATTTATAAGACCTTTAAGCCAAACACAATCAAAAGCCTTTGAAACGTTAAGAGCAACTGCTTGAGTCTCGCCAAAGGTTTTCATTAAATTTGTCCATAGATGGATAACACAAGCCAGAACATCACCAGTGAATTAGCACAGACAGAATCCATATTGATGATCATTGATCAGACGGAAGGTGTCTAGATAGTTTAAATATTGGCAGTTAATTGCTTTCTCCATTACCTTAGAAAGAATAGAAGTGCAGTGGGATGGTAATTGGATGGGGTGGGGCGGATTTACACCCTTTTTAGGAACTGGTTGGATATGAGCAAATTTCCAAGCAGAAGTTAAACACCTTTGGAATAAGAAAGTGAAAAAAGTCGACACAGTGCAGGAATCAGTTCAGGACTGCAGGTTTTGAGAATCAGTGGAGAAATACTATCAGGACCAAGAGCTTTCTTAACTTCAAGATTGTTAAAAATCCTTCTGACATCCTTTTGACGAAAGGCTACAGGAGGCATTGAATGGGGTCTACTGGGAATGATAGGAAGTGGTTCACCAAGATGATGAATACACAATTTGGAAGAAAATTAGGATTCCAGCAGGTGAGCTTTATCTTTGGCTGAGGTGGCAATAGAATCATCTGGTCTTGAAAGATGGGTCTATTGCCCATTTCTGTTAGGAATAGAGTTGGGCAAAAGTTGTGGCCAGTAGATTTGGCAAGAGACCAGAATGCCCAACTATGATTTGAACAAGAAGCAAGTTTCCTACTCTTAGCCTGTTTGAAATCTAGTTGCAGCTTATTAGTAATTGCTTTACAATTGTTGCAACCTTTGGTGTAGGCAGAAAATGAACCTAGAGATTTGAAAATAAGCCAATTGCGATATGCAACTTTCTTATCTTGAACAGCCTTAGCACATTTTTTGGAAAACCAAGGTTTAGATTAATGATGAAATTTAAGGTAGGTGTGTGAATAAAGGATTTCATCCCTAAAAGAATAATTTCACTGACACAATCTGAGCAAGCATTGAATCAGAAGATTTGAAACAGTGATCCAACCAAGGAAAAGAAGAAAAGAAATCTTGCAGATCATTCCATTTTTAACTTTCTTGTAATGCCAAACAACATAAGATTGAGAATGGCCACAAGAGAAAGGCTCCTTTGGAGAAGAGACCATCATGAAGTTTTGATCTGACTGCATAGAGGCCTCACCTTGTCCGTGTACTTTGAAGGGTTGTTTGTGAGAAAAAGATCATGTGGTTAGGATTTTCTGGTATTTTGGTAGGTAAATGAACAATCTATGCAAGATCATTAGTAATTGCAAAAACCTCAGCATCCCAACCATCTGAGACCATGTAACTAGAAAACAGAATCCGGTTGGAGTAGTGAACATTAAAATCACCAAGGAAAATTTCCTAAGTGTTACGAAAGTTGGACTGGAGAAAGTCAAGTTTCTCCAGTCCATAGAGGAAGTTGAAGAGTTCCACGTGATTAAAGTAGTTGGGTGAATGATAAAGGTAACAGATGAATTTTATAGAATGTGGCAGAGAGATTTTAAGCCGGAGAAGATCGAAAAGACGAGATTCCAACTTACGAAGTCTCTGACAGGGAATGGACATATGCACAACTACCACCTTTGAAGCGAAAGGAATCATATAGCGAATAATTTTGGCAACTGAGATGAGCAATGGTTGGATCAACCGGTAACTTAGATTCTGTCGGTAAAAGTACATGTGGTTTGGGCTATATAGTGGCTAGCCTGTAAACCATTTTAGAGTTGTACCCATGAAATGTAAGGAAGGCTGGATCTCATCATGATGTCCATCATAACCTTAAAATACATCAGTCATAATGCATGATGGGGGAGGACGTTGTCAGAGCTTTTCTCCCAAGGCTAAACATGGGTTCTTTCACCACTTCAAGCCTCCAGTGAGCAAAGTGGTGGTATTTCACTGCTTGATGAGATTCATCTACCACCTTGTTTTGCCTGTTAACATGGCCAGCATTCTTCTGTGTGGTGTGGGCACTACACCTTGACCCCTGCTTACCTTGGTTTGTACCTTGCGTGGTCACCTCCGGTATGCTAGGTGCTGTATTTCAGGAGTCGCTCATGTGGGTTATACTCAGGGTGTGTGAGAATATATATATGTGACCAATGTTCTTATGTACATAACATCTTACCTACCTTGTCTTCTGTATCCCTGTTCAAATTAAGTAGCAATATTTCACTGTTTGCCCTGTTTCTGTATCAATTTTACCTTCAAATGGAATACAGGAAATACTATAAAAAGGCTAAGCTAATGGAGAATTTTTAAAATTCTTATAAAGTTGCTGACCGGGCTAGCCGGGTGGGTAAAGTGCCTTCCTGGCAACCCAAAGGTCGTGGGTTCAAATCCCGCCCCAGGCTTGGATCAGAGTAGAAAATGAAAAAACCTTGAGAGGTGCAATATGGCCACAGAAGCCGATGCGCCAACAACTAACAAAAAAAAAAAAAAAAAAAAAGTTTTCTTGATTTTCATAATAGATTAACATTGAAGTTATGTTTTTTATGTTTTTGTTAATTTATGAGAGCCAGTAATAATAATTATAGTGATATCATTTTCATTTAACCTGCTGGTATTCATACTATGGCTTGCAGTCTATATATATATATGTATGTGTGTGTGTGTGTGTGTGTGTGTGCGCGTCCGTGTATATATATATATATATATATTTTTTTTTTTTCTCCCTAATGTTAGGCAAATAAATTGCTACCTCCTGACTGTAGTTATCACTGTAACTGTTTGCCAACACTCATTACTTCAGCTTTGTCTCTTGAGAAGCCTGCACATCAAAGAAAGTGAGTATCTGATATTAAATATTTAACCTGTATGTTGCTGTTGGTCGGGGTCTTTGAAGTTTTCATATTTCATTTAATTTTGAATTGGGATTGATAGTTCAGTTTGATTTCTAGGGACTATTTTGTATTGTTGAATCTTGCCAAGTAGAAAGTGGGCAGGAGTAACTTTGTTCAACTGAAACTGTTCAGGTGAAAACCTGTGAACTGTTGAAAGCAAGAATTCTAGTTTATCTGTGTGCGCATGCACGCACGCACGCATACACACACACACACACACACACACACACACACACACACACACACACACACTTTTTAAGTTTTATTTTTATTTAAATAAAATTTACAAGGGTTTGTTAAATAAGAATGATAATTACTATAACCACTTATCAATATCACAATTAAAGCACATATGCTTAATGTAAGTGGAATAAAAAATAACAAATCATCATATATTAACTTGTTATACAATGACACAAGAAATGAAATAAAATAAATACAGTAATACCCCGAAGTTACGCGATAGGTGGGTCCGACGAAAATCGCGTAAGTCGAATTCGCATAAGTCGGGGTACAACTTTGCATATAAATACATATAAATTTTGCTTAATTGGGACCAAGGACTAACAAAAACACTAGTTTAGAAGAAAAATATTAATAAAATGGCAGTTCTTTATACATATTAATACAAAATATGTATTAAAAAACAAATGACTTACGTTAAAAAGTTATTTCGATGTCGATGGCTTCATAAAATCTAACAAATTCGTCTGACGACACAGCGCGTTCTTTTTTTCACGCAGAATTTCTTCGTAGCAAGCTAATAATTTTTTTATTCCTTGCTTTGTAGCTATAACGCGTTCTTCGTTGGAGTCTATGTTTTCTAAAATTTTTAAGCCCTTTACAATTGAGCCCTTTTCAATTTTCAACCTGTCAAGTTTGCAATTGTCATGTGCTTTTCGCCGTTGCTTCGTTTAGGCCTGTAGCACGTGCAATATCACATGGTCTTTCATTTCGCTCAAAGCGTTTCACAATTTCATATTTTTTCTCTATCAACAGAGGCGGACTGGCCATAAGCCTTACCGGGGAAACCCCGGTGGGCCAGTGTGATTTTGGCCATAAACCATAGTATGAGGCCACTATAAATTTTCCCGGGTAAGAATTTTTGATCCAGTCCGCCTCTGTTTATCGATAATTGCTTTTCTTTTTCTCTCTGAATCTGCAGCTTCACCAGGACGCTTCCTTTTCACACTTTTAATTAAGTATTTTACTCATTTTTAGGGAATAAAGCACAATTACAAAACGAGGAGGCACGCTTGATATGCATAAACAAAGCTGCGCGCATGTAGCAACTGAATAAACAACACCATAAAGGCAGAGATACACTATTAACACCTCACATTTCTAGGGGTTACTACCATAAAACAATAAAAATCCAGTTGCGTTTCTGCTAGTGAAATCTGTTATAAACTGGTAGTAAACTCGATCTAATTGCATTTGCGATTATACCGATTGCTGGAATTGTGTTGGTTTTTACGTTATTATGGTGAAATGTGTTTCCCCTTCACTGATATAAAAAACATAAAAGCAGCAAAGTTGAATTTTGTTCATCTTTCGCTCTCATTCTCCGCCGTCGCACCGTATATCGATAACATACGAAAAACGACCTTGAAGATAGTGGGCGGCAGCGTTGCCAAACGAAAAAATCAAGAACCGCGTAACTCCGAGTTCGCGTAAGTCGGGGTAGCGTAAGTCGGGGTATTACTGTAATGTATTGCTATGTCTTGCCTATATTATCCCCTTTTATTTCAGGTTTCCTAAAACATGAAATAAAAGTATTAATGGGTTTATTAACATAAATATAACATGAAAAATAAATGATTATCCAGAATTAAAGCAGATAACTAAACAGTTAATAGCATGTTAATTTTATCATTCATTCATTCCTTCAGATTTAGTTAATATTTCACAGTTCACCAACATGCATTTCATAGAATCAACTGATAACTCCTTAAGGAAAAGCCTATACCTTAGATTTAGTTTATTCAATTAAACAGGAAAGGCAACATGAGACTGATAACCACAGAAAAGTCTTCTCTCTCTCTCTCTCTCTCTCTCTCTCTCTCTCTCTCTCTCTCTCTCTCTCTCTCTCTCTCTCTCTCCCCCCCCCCCCCATGCAGGCTTTTCCTCCTTTGTGTGAATTTTCCATATTAAAAGAAACTTAAAGTCAACATATGATATTGTTTAGATGTGTCTGTCACACTAGGCAATACCATGTGATATGTTAGTGGTTTTCAACTGGGGTGCCCCAACAACATTTTTGGGGGTGCCATGTAATTTGGGTTTAAGTTACTTAAAGTTGTTATTATTATTATTTTTTTAAAAATTTATATATTTCATTATAAAAAGGGTACAATATCCATTGTACTGTATGTTTTAAATTTTGTGTTGATTTATAATTGATCTTTATTTTGTACCTCCATACAAAGAATAAAATTATTATATAGGTATATATTAAAAGGTCGAAAACCATTGTGTTAGGTATTTCTTTTGGCCTAGGGGTGCCGTGAAAAAATTACTGGGACAATAAGGGTGCCGTGAACCAAGAAAGTTTGGGAACCTCTGTGATATGTGGTTGTGTAAACAAAAGTTTTATTTCTATGTACAGCCAGGCCTCACATAACCAGAGTTCGATTAACACGTGTTTCAGTTACCGCTATTTGAAAAAATTATACTACTTTTCACTTTACGCAATGCAAATTTCCAGTTAATGTGATCTTTTTTTTTTTTTTTTTTTTTTAATGCGATAGTTGAAAAAGATTTGAATTGCTCGTTAAGCTTACTGTGCTTTGGAAGGGCAATAAACAAACGTTTGCCTGCTGCCCGCCTCGGTGTGTTCCATCAACCATCAGAAGAAGACGCGCTACTTGTTTGTCTCCCGCTAATAAAATCAGTGCAGACTTGCATTTAAAAATGAGCCAGATGAAAATGTTACCACGAAGGAGATAATGGTAAAAGAACTAGATGAAATCTTTCGTATTGCAGAGAACCTCAAACATTTTGTTTATGAGGTTCTGTGCGATATTTATTTTGCCACGGCCCAGAGAAGATTGTTGTCGGCTATCGGAAATTGATTGATGAAAAGAGAAAGTCAACACTGTTCAAATATTTCCACAACAGTCATTTCTTCATTGTGTATTTTATGTCAGAGGTTCCCAAACTTTCTCGGTTCACAGTGCCATTAGTGTCTCAGTAATTTTTCATGGCACACCCAGATCAAAAGAAATACCTAACATACCTAATAGTAGTTTGCGCGGTGTCCGACAGATGTCGAGTATCACTGGGTTTCCCTCAAAAATTTAAAATATTCCATGGCACACAGTTTGGGAACCACTGTTTTATGCAATAAACAATTAATTCCATAATTATTTTCATTATATTTTACATTGTATCAGTTAAAAAGCTATTTAAAAGGTATTTTTAAAATTCTTTATAGACATTCCATAAGGTCAAGGACCAATTATAATTGTTCCTATTGATTATTATATTCGATTAATGCGTTTCCATTTTGCGCGATGCGCTTGCGGGACAAATTAATTGCGTTAATCGAGGCCAGCCTGTATTTGAAGTTTGTTACCTTCCAGAAAATTTTTGACAGTTTGACACTCTAGAACTCAGCCAAATCCTTTGCTTGTAACATCTTTCACTGCTAGAACAATTGAGAACTCAGTATGGGCAAGGTCAAAAAATATTACACTTATATGATAGAGGTGATCACCCAGGTATGAACTAACTATCTGTGATACTAGTCAGTACTAATTGGTAAGTGATGCTTATCACCATCACCTGGTTCAGTACCTCCACTTTGCTTAATGAATGCTTGAAGTGGTGAAAATAATGTCTCTCAGTCTCTTCTGTTACATAGTGTGGGTCATGTCTTTATTTATGCCTTTCATTTCAAGGGTTCAGCATTAGCATTAGTAGAGGCATTTGATGCAAGAAAGCAAGCTTATGCAGCATCAGCCAAAAAAAAAAAAACCACTTCCACTTCACCCCTCTGTTCGTTCAAAATACCTGTCCAGCTGAGCCTTAAACTTATTTAGGCTATCAACCTCCACCACAAGGGATGGAAGTCTGTTCCACCAACCAACCAACCAACCAACCACCCGCTGGCTAAAGGCAAATTTCCGCACATCTATCCGACATCGTCCTTCCTCAATTTGAATTTATGCCCTCTGAGCTGATTATTCTGAGCAAGATGAAGAATCCCATTGGCATTGAGCATGCTCAAACCATTCAAAGCCTTATACACCTCTATCAGATCACCTCGCCGGTGCCTAGTCTCCAGACTCTGTAATTTGCAAAACTTAAGCCTTTCTTCGTAAGAGCAACCCTCTGTTCCATTCACTAATCTTGTTGCCCTTCTCTGTACCCGTTCCAGCAGCTCTACATCCTTCTTGAAATGAGGCCTCCAGACCTGTATACAGTACTGAAGATGTGGCCTAACCATTGCCTTATACAAGGGAATAATCACCTCCTTATCCCTTCTAGAAAAATTCCTGTATATCATTGACAAGACACCATGAGCTACTCTTGCAGCTCGTCTGCACTGCTCAGAGAACTTCATATCTGCCTGCACAATTACCCCCAGGTCCTTTTCATTCTCCACCACTGTCAGTGTAGTACCGCAGAGTTGATACGTTGTTCTGGGGTTACTGTTTCCCATATGTAGTACTTTACATTTGTCAATGTTAAACTTCATTTGCCACCTCTCAGCCCATCTGTTCAACCTATCCAGATCCTGTTGCAGCAGCATAGCGTCAGTGGTGTCCTTAACAACACTACCAACCTTTGTATCATCTGCAAACTTGGACATTAAACTTGATATCCCATCATCAATATCATTCATAAACACCGAAAACAACAACGGACCCAACACTGAACCCTGAGGAACTCCACTAATAACATTAGTTCACATTGAGCAGTGTCCATTGATTACCACTCTCTGTCTTCTGCCACTCAACTATCCCCTTATCCATAGCAGCAATTTGCCTCCAGTGCCGCACTGCTCCAATTTGTGCAGCAGTCTTCCATGTGCAACAGTATCAAAAGCCTTTCTAAGATCCAAATATATAATATCAAAGTTATTCCCTGCATCCAGTTCTTTTGTGACTACATCATAGTATCCAATCAAATTGGTCAGGCAAGACCTGCCCTTAACAAAACCATGCTGCGTCTGAGCTATAACTGAATTCTTGTCTAGATGATCCTGCAGTGCTTCTTTAACCAGTGCCTCCATTAATTTACCTGGAACAGAAGTTAAACTAACAGGTCTATAATTACTTGTGTCAGCCTTTGATCCTCCTTTGTGAATTGGGGTTACATTTGCACATCTCCAGTCTATGGGTACCTCCCCTGAGTCCAAAGAAGCTCTCATAATTATGGCTACGGGTTTGCTTACTTCCTTTGCTGCCTCCTTTAATATAACTGGATAGATCCCATCTGCCCCAGGTGCCTTTTTTTATGTTTATCCTCAACAATCTCTCCTCCACTTTCCTCTCAGTTATTACAAAATCATCCAGCTCACTGCCAAATTTACTTTACCTACATCATTCTCCTTCCTGAATAACTCCTCATGCGTGAATGTAGATGCAAAATACTCATTCCACCCACTGTTGAACCATCAATATCCAGTGGACCAATCTGATTCATCCATTTCCTTCTTGAGTTTAAATAGGTAAAGAACTCGTTTCTGTTTTTCTTTGCATCCTTTGCCAAGGATTTTTTGTAGTCTGCCTTTGCCTGCCTAATCTCCTTTGTAACTTGGTTACAGACCAACTTATATCTATCATAGGCTTCCATGTCACCCATTAATTTGTATGTATCCCATGCATTTTTCTTTTCTGCCACATGTGTCATTAGTTCATCTGACAACCATTTAGGCCTAAACCTTGAACAATATTTCTTAGTTGGTATGTAAAGCCTGGTAGCCTCCAAGATTAGTTCCTTGAATGCTTCCCATTTTGAGTTTGCTGTTGGTAACATCATCAGTTGGTCCCACTGTATAGAATTTAAATACTGTCTCAGACCATCATAGTCGCCTTTACGAAAACAAAAACCCTTCCCTTTACCTCTGATGGTAGTTACCTCCTTGAGTAAATCCCACTTCAACAGACTGTACTTACTGCCACCTAGTAGTTCATTTATCTGCAGATTCTTAATGCATGAAGAATCACTACTGATAATAAGAAGTGATTGATACTGATAATACTGATAAAAATGATTGATACTGATATCCTACTGATAATAGGAAAGGGATGAATCAGATTGGTCCACTTGATATTGATGGGTCAAGTGTTGATAATCCTGCTCAGGTAGCTGACAAACTAAATGAATATTTTGCATCGACATTCACACATGAGGAGTTATTCAGCGAGGGGAATGCCAGAGGTGTATTCAACTCTAGCAGTAAGCTACAGAACCTTGAAATAACTGGGAGTAAAGTGGAGGAGAAACTGTTGAAGATAAACACAAGAAAGGCACCCGGGGTGGATGGGATCTATCCAGTTATATTAAAGGAGGCAGCAAAGGAAGTAAGCAAACCCTTAGCCATAATTATGAGAGCTTCCTTGGACTCAGGGGAGGTACCCATAGACTGGAAATGTGCAAATGTGACCCCAATTCACAAAGGAGGATCAAAGGCTGACACAAGTAATTATAGACCTGTGAGCTTAACTTCTGTTCCAGGAAAATTAATGGAGGCACCAGTGCCTCCATTAATTTCTTTATCCAGAGCTTTATCCAGTGCTTCTTTATCCAGATAAAGAAGCACTGCAGGATCATTTAGACAAGACTTCAGTTATAGCTCAGACACAGCATGGTTTTGTTAAGGGGAAGTCTTGCCTGACCAACTTGATTGGATACTATGATGCAGTCACAAAAGAACTGGATGCAGGGAATAACTTTGATATTATATACTTGGATCTTAGAAAGGCTTTTGATACTGTTGCACATGGAAGACTGCTACACAAATTGGAGCAGTGTGACATTGGAGGCAAATTGCTGCTATGGATAAAGGGGTGGTTGAGGGGGAGAAGACAGAGAGTGGTAATCAATGGACACTGCTCATCGTGGACTGATGTTATTAGTGGAGTCCCTCAGGGCTCAGTGTTGGATCCATTATTTTTTTCTGTATTTATAAATGATATTGATGATGGTATATCGGGCTTAATGTCCAAGTTTGCAGACGATACAAAGGTTGGCAGGGTTGTCAAGGACACTACTGACACTATGCTGCTGCAACAGGATCTGTAGAGGTTGAGCAGATGGGCTGAGAGGTGGCAAATGAAGTTTAACATTGACAAATGTAAAGTACTACACATGGGAAACAGCAACCCCAGAGCAACGTATCAACTCTGTGGTACTACACTGACAGTGGTAGAGAATGAAAGGGACTTGGGGGTGGTTGTGCAGGCAGATATGAAGTTCTCTGAGCAGTGCAGACGGGCTGCAAGAGTAGCTCATGGAGTATTGTCAATGATATACAAGAATTTTTCCAGCAAGGATAAGGAGGTGATTATTCCATTGTATAAGGCGATGGTCAAGCCACACCTAGAGTACTGTATACAGGTCTGGAGGCCTCATTTCAAGAAGGATGTAGAGCTGCTGGAACGAGTACAGAGAAGGGCAACAAGATTAGTGAATGGAACAAAGGGGTGCTCTTACGAAGAAAGGCTTAAGTTTTGCAAATTACAGTGTCTGGAGACTAGGCACCAGCGAGGTGATCTGATAGAGGTTTATAAAGCCTTGAATGGTTTAAGCATGCTCAATGCTGATGGGATTCTTCCTCTAGCTCAGAAAAATCACCTGAGAGGGCATAAATTCAAATTGAGGAAAGACAGATGTAGGATAGACGTGCGGAAATTTACCTTTAGCCAGCGGGTGGTTGGTTGGTGGAACAGACTTCCATCCCTTGTGGTGGAGGTTGACAGTCTAAATAAGTTTAAGGCTCAGCTGGACAGGTATTTTGAACGAACAGAGGGGTGAAGTGGAAGTGGGTTTTTTTTTTTTTTTTTGGCTGATGCTGCATAAGCTTGCTTTCTTGCATCAAATGCCTCTACTAATGCTAATGCTAATCAGATCAAGAGTATTGCTCCCTCTTGTTGCCTCACAAACACGAACACGGCCTTGTAATTGCAAAAAAGTATCGGTAAAGGTTTCCACGTGTTTCAACTCCGCTACCGTTCGTAATTTTCCCGCCTTTGTGATACGATAGTTATATACCGTACTAGATAGCGTTAGTTGAACTTCGTTAGCAGTTAAATTGTACGTTTAAATAAATACATACAACGACTTAGATTACAAATGTAATATAATTAATTATATTTAACATAATTAATAACATAACATAATTAATTATAATTAATTAATAAATTAATAGAATCATGACTCAGACCAGAGCAGCAAAGCAAAAGGCTCAAGCTAATGGAAGTGCTGTGGCTCAGAGCAGAACTGAGGGGGGCAGTTGTCCTCTGACTCACAGCCTTATAAAATGCACTGTTTGCTTGATGTTTGCAGAGCAAACGGGTACGGGACATGATACTGCCAAGGGGGATGTCTTTGAGTGTGCGCGATGCAAGGAGTGTATCGATATCAGGCAACAACTCGGCGTTCTTGTGGGACTATATGAGAGCTTGAAGGACAGGGTGGATGCCCTCGAAGAAACTAAATTGAGGGGCCCATCAAGCTCTCAGCTGCCCACATCAACGCCAGAGCTTGCACTTGGGCATCGCGTGACACAGAGACAACCCCCAAGGCAGAATGCGCTGGTCCCGAAGGAACTAGTAGTTGTTGGTGACTCTATTGTCAGGGAAACGGGGAACATGCTGTAAAAAAGATAGGTGGAACAGGACCAGGGTATGTCTGCCAGGGGCAAAGGTTGATGATGTTGTAGAGCGAATATCATCTTTTAAGGGCACAAAAGGTGATATAGTTGTACACGTTGGCACTAATGATATCAAGAGTAGAAGACCGGCAGAATTGCTTAACAAGTACAGGTCTCTGTTGAAAAAAAGCCGTGAAATAGGGTTGAATTTGAAAGTGTCTGCAAATCTGCCCAGACACGATAGGAGGGAGTATATGATGAGAGCCTTGTCGATCAATTCGGCCCTGGAAAGATTGTGCAAGGCTCAAGGGGTAGAATTTTTTTCAGCCTGGACTGTACTTGTTAACAGGAGAGATTGCTTCTACAGGGATGGGATACACTTAAATAGAAAGGGTGCAAGAATATTTGCTGATACTATCGAGGCAGTGTTAGATGGGTCGGAAAACTGCTAGCTTGGGGGGAGACAAAGACCAATAGATTGACAGTAGCCACTGGCAGAGGTGAAAGAGATTCTTGCACTGCTTCTATTAGAATGAGCAGAAGCCTGAAAAACAAGATGCATGGTATTTCAGAGACTGCTGGGAGCCATTGCGGTACAAGTAAACACATGGGTTCTGTTAGGGTAGCTAAGAATAGAAACAAGTGCAGGTATACTTGCATGTACACCAATGCTAGGAGTTTAGTAAATAAATATGATGAATTTGAGGTATTGCTCAAAACATCAAAGGCAGATATTGTTGGGATATCAGAGACGTGGTGTCACACAGATATAAGGGATGCAGAACTGCAATTTGGGGAGTACAACGCCTACAGAAAGGATAGACAGGATAGGAAGGGGGGAGGGGTTATGCAATTAGTTAAGAAACACATAAAAACCAAGGAAGTGAAGCCAGTCGACATCGCTGGACAGTGCAGTGTTGAGTCAGTTTGGTGTGACATAAGCATTGGGAGATCAAAATTGAGAGTAGGAGTGTGCTATAGGCCTAATGACTCTGATGAGTATAATAAGGAACTGTACAGGGAAATAGAGTGGGCCAGTAAATCAGAGAGTCTTATAATGGGAGATTTTAATTTCCCAGATATTGACTGGAATTTGGGGGCTGGTTACTCACACACTAGCAGGGCTTTTGTGGATTTATTGGATGATTGTTTTCTACATCAGCATGTTCGGGAGGCAACTAGAGGGAGTAATAATCTTGATTTGATTATTAGCAGTGATTCTTCATGCATTAAGAATCTGCTGATAAATGAACCACTAGGTGGCAGTGATCACAGTGTGCTGAAGTGGGATTTACTGAAAGAGGTAACTACCATTAGGGGTAAAGGGAAGGGTTATTGCTTCCGTAAAGGCGACTACGATGGACTGAGACAGTATTTAAATTCTATACAGTGGGACCAACTGATGATGTTACCAACAGCAAATTCAAAATGGGAAGCATTCAAAGAACTTATCTTGGAAGCTACTAGGCTTTACATACCAAATAAGAAATATTGTTCAAGGTTTAGGCAAAAATGGATGTCAGATGAACTAATGAGGCATATGGCAGAGAAGAAAAATGCATGGGATACTTACAAATTAACACATGACACAGAAGCCTATGATAGATACAAGTTGATATGCAACCAAGTTACAAAGGAGGTTAGGCAGGCGAAGGCAGATTACGAGAAATCCTTGGCAAGGGATGCAAAGAAAAACAGCAAAGAGTTCTTTACTTATGTAAACTCTAGAAGGAAGGGGATGAATCAGATTGGTCCACTTGATATTGATGGGTCAACTGTTGATGATCCTGCTCAGGTAGCTAACAAACTAAATGAATATTTTGCATCGACATTCACACATGAGGAGTTATTCAGCAAGGGGAATGCCAGAGGTGTATTCAATTCTAGCAGTAAGCTACAGAATCTTGAAATAACTGGGAGTAAAGTGGAGGAGAAACTGTTGAAGATAAACACAAGAAAGGCACCCGGGGTGGATGGGATCTATCCAGTTATATTAAAGGAGGCAGCAAAGGAAGTAAGCAAACCCTTAGCCATAATTATGAGAGCTTCCTTGGACTCAGGGGAGGTACCCATAGACTGGAAATGTGCAAATGTGACCCCAATTCACAAAGGAGGATCAAAGGCTGACACAAGTAATTATAGACCTGTGAGCTTAACTTCTGTTCCAGGAAAATTAATGGAGGCACTGGTTAAAGAAGCACTGCAGGATCATTTAGACAAGACTTCAGATATAGCTCGGACACAGCATGGTTTTGTTAAGGGGAAGTCTTGCCTGACCAATTTGATTGGATACTATGATGCAGTCACAAAAGAACTGGATGCAGGGAATAGCTTTGATATTATATACTTGGATCTTAGAAAGGCTTTTGATACTGTTGCACATGGAAGACGGCTACACAAATTGGAGCAGTGTGACAATGGAGGCAAATTGCTGCTATGGATAAAGGGGTGGTTGAGGGGGAGAAGACAGAGAGTGGTAATCAATGGACACTGCTCATCGTGGACTAATGTTATTAGTGGAGTCCCTCAGGGCTCAGTGTTGGGTCCATTATTGTTTTCTGTATTTATAAATGATATTGATGATGGTATATCAAGCTTAATGTCCAAGTTTGCAGACGATACGAAGGTTGGCAGGGTTGTCAAGGACACTACTGACACTATGCTGCTGCAACAGGATCTGGAAAGGTTGAGCAGATGGGCTGAGTGGTGGCAAATGAAGTTTAACACTGACAAATGTAAAGTACTACACATGGGAAACAGCAACTCCAGAGCAACGTATCAACTCTGTGGTACTACACTGACAGTGGTAGAGAATGAACGGGACTTGGGGGTGGTTGTGCAGGCAGATATGAAGTTCTCTGAGCAGTGCAGACGGTCTGCAAGAGTAGCTCATGGAGTATTGTCAATGATATACAGGAATTTTTCCAGCAGGGATAAGGGGGTGATTATTCCATTGTATAAGGCGATGGTCAGGCCACACCTAGAGTACTGTATACAGGTGTGGAGGCCTCATTTCAAGAAGGATGTAGAGCTGCTGGAACGAGTACAGAGAAGGGCAACAAGATTAGTGAATGGAACAAAGGGGTGCTCTTACGAAGAAAGGCTTAAGTTTTGCAAATTACAGTGTCTTGAGACTAGGCACCAGCGAGGTGATATGATGTGTATAAAGCCTTGAATGGTTTAAGAATGCTCAATGCTGATGGGATTCTTCCTCTAGCTCAGAAAAATCACCTGAGAGGGCATAAATTCAAATTGAGAAAGACAGATGTAGGATAGACGTGCGGAAATTTGCCTTTAGCCAGCGGGTGTTTGGTTGGTGGAACAGACTTCCATCCCTTGTGGTGGAGGTTGATAGCCTAAATAAGTTTAAGGCTCAGTGGACAGGTATTTTGAACAAACAGAGGGGTGAAGTGGAAGTGGTTTGTTTTTTTTTGGCTGATGCTGCATAAGCTTGCTTTCTTGCATCAAATGCCTCTACTAATGCTAATGCTGATGTAGAAAACAATCATCAAATAAATCCACAAAAGCCTTGCTAGTGTGCGAGTGACCAAACCACAAATTCCAGTCAATATCTGGGAAATTAAAATCCCCCATTATAAGACTCTCTGATTTACTGGCCCACTCTATTTCCCTGTACAATATCTTATTATACTTATCAGAGTCATTAGGCCTATAGCACACTCCTACTCTCAATTTTGATTTCCCTATGCTTATGTCACACCAAACTGACTCGACACTGCCCTGGCCATCGATGTCGACTGGCTTCACTTCCTTGGACTTTGTGTTTCTTAACTAATAGCATAACCCCTCCTCCCCTCCTATCCTGTCTGTCCTTTCTATACACATTGTATTCCCCAAATTCCAGTTCCGCATTCCTTATATCTGTGTGACACCTCATCTCTGATATCCCAACAATATCTGCCTTTGATGTTTTGAGCAATACCTGAAATTCATCAAATTTATTTACCGAACTGCTAACATTGGTGTACACGCAGGTATACATGCATCTGTTTCTATTCTTGGCTACCCCAACACAACCTAAATATGTGTTTACTTGTACCGCAATGACTCCCAGCAGTCTCTGAAATATCCTGCATCTTGTTTTTCAGGCTTCTGCTCATTTCAATAGAAGCAGTGCAAGAATCACTTCCACCGCTGCCAGTGGCTACTGTTAATCTATTAGTCCTTGTATCCCCCCCAACTAGCAGTTTTCCGACCCACCTAACTCTGCCTCGACGGCATCAGCAAAAATTCTTGCACCCTTTCTATTTAAGTGTATCCCATCCCTGTAGAAGCAATCTCTCCTGTTAACAAGTACAGTCCAGGCTGAAAAAAGTAGTGTACAGGTTGTTTCCATTATTGAATATTACCCTAGTGAAAATTATGTGGTTACAGTGCAAATATTTTTATAATAGGCCTAAGGTATAAACAGTGGTTTTTACAGAAATATGCATCATCTTAAGAAATGAATATCTACAACTTAACCTGAAAGAAAGAGGGTGATTTCAAAAGCTTTTGTCATCTTTGTTAGATATTATTACATGTTAGCTATTGCTCAGATGGAAGGAAATTAGTTCATCTTGTTGCATATTTGAGTTCCCTGCAAAGTTTTGTTAAATTCACATTTGTGTTATATGTAAAAAGAGAGTCACTGTAGATTTTGTCATCATATTATGTCATCATCATAATAAATCACAAGCTAGAGGAAATGATAGGTATTTTAATTTTTTTCCCTTTTTCTTCAGATTATTTGTTTTTTGATTAAATCAAGCATGTAATTTTTTTTTTTCTACCACAGCCAGGCAAGTTCTGCAATATCCTGTCTTGCTCAAATCCATGAACTAAAGAAACGTGGACCAGTTCCTTATAGTCTTGCTTTTGATCAGCTACTTCACTTCTATGATTTACACAGAGAAAAGAAAGGAGTATTTTGGAATAACATCAGCCGTGCTAAACTCTGGCTGTATCTGAAAAAGGTGACTTTTATTCATAATTTGATGCTTTTTGAATTTTTAAACAGATTTGTAAAGTCATAGCATGCTCAGATGACTAAAGAATTAAACTTGATATTTTTGATTCAGTTTACAGAATGACCACTTAGTGTTGTGAGAATAAAATTTATTTAAACAATGTTCTTTTGACTTAATATTATAAGGAGTTTGAATTCAATATTGTGTTGAGCAAGTGTGTTCCTAAAGAGAAACTGTCACACTAATGCAACCATGCAGAAAATCGTCACAACTCTCGTGTAGCATTGAGTATAAGTATTTTGTAGTGAGCATTTCTAAAGCATAGGGAGAGCATAGTGATTAGAGAGGATTAGAGGATTGGATTAGGATTGAGAGGTTAGATAATTGCATTTAAATAATTGATTTAATATATTATGTTTATTTTGTGTTTTTTTTTTTTTTTCCCTGTAATAGTTTGTGAATTAAATTTTTATAATATTATAAATGTAATTTTTACTTTCTGTGATATTTAGTAAATTTAATAATGGTTATGACAAGATCCACCTTGAACACTTCGTCAGAGGGTGTCACGAATCATACAGAAATAGCCGATGGCGATTTCCTGGTGAATCATGATTTTATCATTTGCAGAACCTGTGGCACATATTCACTGGTTGACCTAGTGGATAATCACAGCTCACCGGGCAATTCTTTTCTTTGTCATTGTTGTACGGAGTGTACCAATCCAAAGTTAAAATTTCATGCATTGCTGGAACAATTTGAGTCACTGAAAAAATGGGTACTTGCCCTTGAGAATAATGTAACTGGGACCTCGTCGGTGACTCAAGGCTGTAGTAACTTACCATGTGATGCACTCCCAATTTAGGCTCCAGAGCAGAATAATCAAGTGCACACTGTTCTGGTTCAGAAGGACTGCGTTCTGTTAGGAGACTCCATTATCAGGGAATCGGGAAATATTTTTTGTAATAAGGATAGGTGGACTAGAACCAGGGTATATCTGTGGGGAGCAACAATTAATGATGTCACCAAGAGATTGTTTGATTTTAAGGGGGGGGGGGGTAAAGAGAATATTATTATCCATGTGGGGACTAATGATATTAAGTACACACGATTGATGATTTGTTAGACAAATATAGGACAATGCTGAAGAAATGCTGCGAGTCAGGTCAAAAAAGTCTATGTGTTTGCAATTCTTCCCAAACACTATAGGAGGAATTATTAGCATTAGCATTAGTAGAGGCATTTGATGCAAGAAAGCAAGCTTATGCAGCATCAGCCAAAAAAAAAAAAAAAACCCACTTCCACTTCACCCCTCTGTTCGTTCAAAATACCTGTCCAGCTGAGCCTTAAACTTATTTAGGCTGTCAACCTCCACCACAAGGGATGGCAGTCTGTTCCACCAACCAACCACCCGCTGGCTAAAGGCAAATTTCCGCACGTCTATCCTACATCTGTCTTTCCTCAATTTGAATTTATGCCCTCTCAGGTGATTTTTCTGAGCTAGAGGAAGAATCCCATCAGCATTGAGCATGCTTAAACCATTCAAGGCTTTATACACCTCTATCAGATCACTTCGCTGGTGCCTAGTCTCCAGACACTGTAATTTGCAAAACTTAAGCCTTTCCTCGTAAGAGCACCCCTTTGTTCCATTCACTAATCTTGTTGCCCTTCTCTGTACTCGTTCCAGCAGCTCTACATCCTTCTTGAAATGAGGCCTCCAGACCTGTATACAGTACTCTAGGTGTGGCCTGACCATTGCCTTATACAATGGAATAATCACCTCCTTATCCCTGCTGGAAAAATTCCTGTATATCATTGACAATACTCCATGAGCTACTCTTGCAGCCCGTCTGCACTGCTCAGAGAACTTCATATCTGCCTGCACAATCACCCCCAAGTCCCTTTCATTCTCTACCACTGTCAGTGTAGTACCACAGAGTTGATACGTTGCCCTGGGGTTGCTGTTTCCCATGTGTAGTACTTTACATTTGTCAATGTTAAACTTCATTTGCCACCTCTCAGCCCATCTGCTCAACCTTTCCAGATCCTGTTGCAGCAGTGTAGTGTCAGTAGTGTCCTTGACAACCCTGCCAACCTTTGTATCATCTGCAAACTTGGACATTAAGCTTGATATACCATCATCAATATCATTTATAAATACAGAAAACAATAATGGATCCAACACTGAGCCCTGAGGGACTCCACTAATAACATTAGTCCACGATGAGCAGTGTACATTGATTACCACTCTCTGTCTTCTCCCACTCAACCACCCCTTTATCCATAGCAGCAATTTGCCTCCAATGTCACACTGCTCCAATTTGTGTAGCAGTCTTCCATGTGCAACAGTATCAAAAGCCTTTCTAAGATCCAAGTATATAATATCAAAGTTATTCCCTGCATCCAGTTCTTTTGTGACTGCATCATAGTATCCAATCAAGTTGGTCAGGCAAGACTTCCCCTTAACAAAACCATGCTGTGTCTGAGCTATAACTGAAGTCTTGTCTAAATGATCCTGCAGTGCTTCTTTAACCAGTGCCTCCATTAATTTTCCTGGAACAGAAGTTAAGCTCACAGGTCTATAGTTACTTGTGTCAGCCTTTGATCCTCCTTTGTGAATTGGGGTCACATTTGCACATTTCCAGTCTATGGGTACCTCCCCTGAGTCCAAGGAAGCTCTCATAATTATGGCTAAGGGTTTGCTTACTTCCTTTGCTGCCTCCTTTAATATAACTGGATAGATCCCATCCACCCCGGGTGCCTTTCTTGTGTTTATCTTCAACAGTTTCTCCTCCACTTTACTCCCAGTTATTTCAAGATTCTGTAGCTTACTGCTAGAGTTGAATACACCTCTGGCATTCCCCTTGCTGAATAACTCCTCATGTGTGAATGTCGATGCAAAATATTCATTTAGTTTGTTAGCTACCTGAGCAGGATCATCAACAGTTGACCCATCAATATCAAGTGGACCAATCTGATTCATCCCCTTATGTGGTGAAAGCCTTGTGGATTAACTCAAGACTTAGACTCTGTAAGGCTTTTGGGGAGAAATTTTTATCAGCTTGACTCGCACTCGTAGGTAGAAGGAATCTGTTTTGTAGAGTTGGGATACATGTCTTTCTGCTTCCCACCTCTCTTTCAATAACTGAACGATAGTTCTGATGTGAGTATGTGTACAGCTTATCTGCATATCTATTACATATTATATGTTTCTTAGCATTATATTGTTAAAATGTTTAAGCTGAAGCAAAGGAAGTGTCTGAATCACATTGACAATTTCTGCTACATGTGTGGATGGTTTGCAACAAAACTCAGAAAGAAAATCTACAGTGCTAATAAGCATAATACTGTAGATTTTAGGCTCCATATATGTGCTTTATTTCCTGCAGAATGTGGCCAACTGGGAAAATCAAAAGGATGCCTTCTGCTATCAGCATTAACATTGTTGAGGCATATGATGCAAGAAAGCACTCTTATACAGCATCAGCTGGGGGAGGGGAGGAACCCTTCCCATTACACTCGTCCAGTCACTCAGTCACTCCAAATGTTTGTCTAGTTCTGCCTTAAATTTATTTAAGCTATCAACTTCCACAACAGCAGATTGTCATCTTTATATAATCTGTTCCAGCAATCAACTACCTGCTGGCTAAAGGCAAACCTCCACACATCTATTCCTATGTTGTGGTGAGAATCGAGCAACCGCGTTATTGACTGCTAATTCTGTATGATAAAAATATTAGGGATGTCCAGAAAAAGCAGTCAACACCAAATATTCTAACATAACATCTGCAATAATTTGTTTGACATATTGGAGACTTGCCAATACCGGATCCCCAAAATCATGGGAAAAAGCAACTGGTTATGAATATAGAAAGGACTCTTGTGTTGCAGTCTTTACTGGATTATTCACTTCAACAGATTTGGACTATTAACCAGAAAATTATAATGCAGCCCACTTAATTAAGCAAGAAGAGTCGAATTATGTAGTTTATTATTTAAGCTTATCTAAAGAACTCCCTGGTTCTAGGCTACAACAGTGGAAGTTACTTGAAGCTGGAATTAAAATACAGTATATCAAAAATATTCCAAAGGGCTTTAAAAACATTTTGTTATGGAAGATGGTATGTGTTTCTGTAAAGACATTGGTGGTCTTCTGAACACTCTGGGCATTGAACACAATCCTACTGAATGATGTATATTTTTGATGCTTCAAAATTAAATTTAAAAGCATTTTTTAAGCACTATAGAAATGCATTTCCATCAGTTCCTATACTTGTGCTGTTTGCTTGACAGAAGCACATAAAAGTATGCTCCAGATCCTGAGTGTAGTGAAGTACCATGACTGGTTAGAATGTCTGTGCTCATCTTAATTTAAGTGTATTACTCACTGTCTACAGTAAGGTTTGACAAAATGCAATTGTTTCCTATGCTTGTGGGACAATCTGAAAACCAAACATGGTTCTTCTTCCACCTTTGCATATAAAGCATGAATTAATGAAGAATTTTATTAAGGTTCTGGATAAAAAAAGGAAGTGGATTCAGCTAAGGTAAGTAGTGTAGTAATAGTAGTAGTGGCATGTGATGGAAGAAAGCAAGTGTATGCGCTTACGCAGCATCAGCCAAAAAAAAAAAAAAAAAAAATCACACCATTCCCTCCAAATGCCTGTCCAGTTCCTTCTTAAATTTATGCAACCTATCAACTTCCACAACGACAGATGGAAGTTTGTTCCAGCAATTAACCACCTGCTGGCTAAAGGCAAATTTCCGCACATCTATTCTACATCTGTCCTTTCTTAATTTGAATTTATGCCCCTTAGGTTCGTAATCTGAACAAGTGGAAGGATCCCATCAGAATTCGGCATGCTCAACCCATTCAAGGCCTTATACACCTCAATCAGATCACCACACAGGTGCCTAGTCTCCAGCCACTACAATTTGCAGAAATTAAGCCTCTCTTGGTAAGAGGATCCCTTCATTCCCCTCACCAATCTTGTTGTCCTTCTCTGTACACACTCAAGTAAATCTACATCCTTCCTAAAATGAGGCCTCCAGACCTGTACGCAACTCAAGGCGTGGCCTGACCATTGCCTTATACAGAGGGACAATCACCTCCTTCTCCCTGCTAGCAAAATTGCTATATATCATTGACAAAACCCCATGACCTGCCCTGGCAGCCTGTCTGCATTGCTCAGATTACAATTACTCCCAGGTCTTTTTCAATTTATACCACCTTAAGTGTAGTACCACACACGTTTGTGTGGTACTGCACTTAAGGTACGTTTCTCTGGGGTTATTTCTGCCCATATGCAGTACTTTGCATTTGTCAAGGTTAAACTTCAGTTGCCACTTCTTAGCCCATCTGCCCAAATTATCTAGATCCTGTTGCAGTATCACACTGTGATTACTGTCATTAACAACCCTGCCAACCTTTGTATCATCTGCAAACTTCGACATTAAGCCTGATATACCTTCATCAATATCATTGATAAATATACAAAACAACAGTGGACCCAACACCGAACCCTGTGAGATTCCACTAATGTGAGCAGCACCCATTGATTACCACCCTCTGTCTTCTCCCACTTAACCATCCTTTTATCCATTGTAGCAACTCACCCTTAATACCATTCTGCTCCAGTTTGTACAATAGTCTTCCATGCGCAACAGTGTCAAAAGCTTTCCTGAAATCAAAATATATGATATCAAAATTATTTTTTGCATCCAGTTCCTTTGTATCCACATCATAATATCATATCAAATTTGTCAGACAAGACTTTCCCTTAACAAACCCATGCTGTGTCTGAATTATTGCTGCAGTCTTGTCTAGATGATCCTGCAATGCATCTTTAACCAGTGGCTAAACGTGTCACCCTTTGATCCCCCTTTGTGAATTTGGGATACATTTGCACATCTCCAGTCCGTGGGAACCTCCTGAGTCCAAGGATGCTCTCATAATTATGGCTAAGGGTTTGCTTACTTGCTTTGCCGTCTCCTTTAATATAACTGGATAGATCCCATCCACCCCATATGCTTTTCTTATGTTTAGTTTCAACAATTTCTCCTCCACTTTGCTCTCAGTTATTACAAAATCATTAAGTATCCTGCTACAATTTGATAACCTTCTGCCATTTTCAAACCTTAATAATTCCTCATGTGTGAATGTAGATGCAAAATACTCATTCAGTTTGTTTGCTATCTGAGCAGGATCATCAACAGTCGAACCATCGATGTCGTACGGACCAATCAGATTCATCCCCTTCCTTTTAGAGTTTATATAAGTAAAGAAATCCTTGCTGTTTTTCTTAGCATCTTTTGCCAAGGATTTCTCGTAATCTGCCTTCGCCTGCCTAACCTCTTTTGTGACCTGGTTACAGACTAGCTTATATCAGCCATAGGCTTCTGAGTCACTTGATAATTTATATGCATCCCATGCATATTTCTTCTCTGTTACGAGTCTCATTAGTTCATTAGATAACCATTTAGGCCTAAACCTTTAACAATATTTCTTAATAGGTATGAAACTTTTAGTAGCATCCACCATTAATTCCTTGAATGCTTCCTACTTAGAATTTACTGTTGGTAACCTCGTCAGTTGATCCCACTGTACAGAATTTAAAAACTTTCTGAGACCACTGTACTCACCTTTATGGAAGCAAAAACCCTTTCCTTTACCCCTGATGGTAATTAAATCTTTAAGTAAATCCCACATCAGTACACTGTGATCACTGCCACCTAGTGGTTCCTTTATCTGCAAATTCTTAATAGACAAATGATCACTGCTGATAACCAGATCAAGAGTATTACTCTCTCTGGTTGCCTCTCGAACATGCTGCTGCAGAAAACAATCATCCAATAAATCCACAAAAGTCTGACTAGTGTGTGAGTGACCAACCCACAAGTTCCAGTCAATATATGGGAAGTTAAAATCCGCCATTATAAGACATTCTGATTTACTAGCCCACTCGATTTCTCTGTACAATTGTTCATTGTATTCATTCGAGTCATTAGGCCTATAACACACTCCTACTCTTATTTTTGCTTTCGCAAAGTGTTTCACAGATGCAAAACTGAAAGAAAGGATTTTCAGTGGGCCTCAGATAAAGAAATTCCTCTAAGTTAATATATTTTAAACAAAGCCACAGAGCCGACCGGGCTAGCCGAGTGGGTAAAGTACCTACCCGGCAACCCAAAGGTCGCGGGTTCGATTCCCGCCTCGGGCTTGGATCAAAGTACTGCAAAAACCTTGGGAGGTGCAATATGGCCACAGAAGCCGATGCGCCAACAACTACCAAATCAAAAAAAAAAAAAAAAAAAAAACAAAGCCACAGGATACTAAACTAGCACTTTACTAATTGTTTAAAGCAGTTGTTCATAGATTTCTTTGAAAAAGGAAAGAATATAATTATGAAACTCAGTTATCAGCTTTATTGCAATATTATAAAGATCTGGTCTCCCAGATTTTTGAAAATTTGTTTTCTTCATTCCCACCTCATTTTTTTTTCTTCAAAATTTGGAAGGTGTAAGTAATGAGCAACAGGAATGCATTCTTGGGACATATCTATGATAGAAAGCAGTATTAAAGTCACTGGAATACTGCCATGTTGTATGATTACTATTGCATACTTGAGTAGGAAAGCAAAATGGACTATAAAAAATTCTCTGAATGGCAAAATGTTTTAAGAAAATAGTATGTTTGATTAAAGGAATTTTAAATAAAATATTCATTTTTAAGATAGCATATGTATCTTATGTGTTTATTCTGTGATATTTGAAATTAATCATTCATTAAATTACAAAAATTTAAATATAGAGATGATAGAGACATAGTTTTGGGTATTTTTGGAACCAGCAGATCAATTTCCTTTAGAATCTGAAACTTTTGCTCTGGAGGTACCAACAAAAAAAAAATTTCCCCTCTCACCACAAACATTGTGTTCTTGAATGTTTGTTGGTTAGAGAAAGATCAAGGGGGTGTTTGTTGTGTATTTAGTATTAATATTGTCTGGTATTGTGGTAGGTAAATGAACAAGCTGCATGAGGTCTTGAGCAGTTACAAAAGTGACAGCATCTTGACCAGCTAGGTGTTTTTATAACTAGTAAAGTGAGCCAGTTGTAGTTGTGAACACCAAAATCACCAAGGAAAATTCCCTCGTTATTACAGTAGTTAGACTGAAAAAAGTTGAGTATCAAAGGAAGAAGTCAGTGTTTCAAGCAGTTAGTGGAGTTAGGAGAATGATAGAAGCAACAGAATGAATTTGACAAAATGGAGTAGAGAAATTTTAAGCTAGATTAATCAAAAAGAGGAGATCCTAAATTAAGAAGTTGCCAACAACAAATATAGAGTGGATAATATGCATCACAAGTACCACCTTTTGAAGCAAAAGTAATCGCAGAGTGAATAATTAGGGCAATAAGTGAGATGATTAGTGGCTAAGGCAATTGATAATCTGATGATTGGATTTCTGTCAGAAAAAAGGGATTCTGTCCAGATGTCCATTTTTTCCAAGAAATATGGAAAAAATGGACATCAGTTTCAATCTCAATGATGGAAAAATTTTTCCATCATTGAGATTGAAACTGAGACCACATATGAGGTGTGGCAATAAAATTCCTGGACTGGTGCTGTTGCAGTCATGTTCACTGAGTTTGAATATAAGGAAGTGTTATATTGTGTTTCAAATTTCCTCTAGCAGATGGTGGTACAGAGATTGTCCAGTGGGCTGACAGGGTTAATCAACCACTGGTTTACTAACAAAATCAGTTGTTGATTGTTGTTAACCAGTTGTTAGTAGTGTTAATGTTCCATGTCACAGTTTTGCAATATAGCCACAAATGAATATCAAATTCTGCTTCAAACTGGGAAAAGCTCTAACAGAAATGAAATGTTAAAAACTGTGTATGGTGATGAAACATTGTCATACCAGTGTGTTTGACTGGTATAAGCTGTTCAAAGATGGACGTGAGGATGTTCACGATGACTCAAGTTGTAGGCATCCCTTAACCTCTTGAAACGAGGATAGAGTTGCAAAAGTTTGGGAAATTGTGGTAAGATATCATCGTCTAACCCTTGGAATGAGTTGCTGAGTTGGATACAAATAAGGAGGCAGTTCATCAAATTTTACATGAAGATTTAAGGAAAAGGAAATTTTGTGCAAAATTTGTGCTGCATAGCCTTGCAGATGAGCAGAAGCAACAAAGAGTGTCATCATACAAAGACTTCATTCAGGAAGTGTTAACGCATGCAGTGGACTTCAAAACCAACACCATGGTCAAGAGTTTTGTTTACAGCAGTCCTGGATCAAGTTGATGCTGATCATGTTTTCCAACAAGCAGAGTGTGATTCCCAAGGAATTTGAACCCAAAGGGGAGAGACTCAATGCTATATTTTATGTACAGGTGATTCAAAGACTATTGAAGCTTATTTCCCTGAGTGAGGCTGCAATTTTGAGTGAAAGGCAGGTAGTTTTTCTTGCATGACAATGCTCCTGCTCATTATGCACTTGTTGTGAAGACAATTTCTGGTGAAATATGGCACTGTACAGATCAAAAATCCACTCTACTTTCCCAATCAAGCACCAGCACACTTCTTCCTCTTTCCCTGGTGAAAACTGCCCTCAAAGGAAAGAGATTTCAGGATTTTGATGACATAAAGAAACTGCAACTGCTAAAACTGAATATCATCTCTTTGTATGCCTTTTTCTGGCTCTTTTTTAGAAACTTTTAGAATGGTGTAATATGTGCATTCAGTCAGGTGATGGTTACTTTGAATAAAAAATAAAACCATTGTTGAGCTCCTTTATTCTGTGTTCTTTTCATTGCACCAGTCCAGGAACTTTATTGCCACATCTTGTATATTTGTGAAATGAATGAGGAAGCTTTTAGGTCTTTAGATCTTTTCATAGGTAAGTTTTTTTCTATTAGTTTGAATATTAATGATTAATTCAGCAGATAAGGTAAAGATGGAGGGAGAGAAACATATATGAATTAATGAAAATTTTTGATATGGCATAACACAACAAGAATATATGCAGCTTCTTGTCATAATGTGGCCTTGACAATGCCTCCAGTCACTAATTAGAGGAGTAGAGGCAATGAGATTATATACTAGCCAATCCAGATACCTTCTAGAGAGTTGCCAGTAGGTTCATTTCAGTGGACTAAATAGCAGGTAATCTACAAAACCATTTTTGAACTATACCCTTGAAATGCAAAGATTATTGGATATTGCCATGATGCCTATTATAACTTCAAGTGACATCACTCATACTGCATAATAGCTTCAAAAATTTCTTTCAAATCTAAATACAGTGTAGTATAAAATTATTGCAACCTTAATTTTATTGATCTGTTATTTTGGAAATTTTATTTTTTCTGGAATTATTTGAGCCAGTTTATTGTAATCCATATGCACTTGTATGCAGCCACACAATACTTATACAGGCAGTTCCCGCTTTACAAGTTTTCGCTTTACGAGTTTTTTTCTTTCAAGTATCAATAAAATTGAAAATATGAACATTAATTGCAAAAAATGAATGTTAAACTTTCATAAATACCGCATTTCACACCATGTGTGTAGCTATACAATACAGTGCACCCCGCTTTACGATATTAATCTGTTCCAGAGACACCATCGTATTGTGAAAATATCGTAATGTGAACCCAATAACACATTTGTTTTTTGGTAATTCATTCCACAACCTCGGAAGTTGAAATTTTCACTATATAACTCTCTAAAAGGTCATTTTAGAGTTGTAAATTGTATTAGTTACCAATTCAAATCATTACAGTGCACTACACTTTCATTGTTATCATATGTTGTGGTATAAGAACCAATTTTGAATGGCTTTGTGATATTTTTCTAAAGCACATTTCTGGAGATCACGACCCTAAAACAATAAAAACTATTTGCACTTTCCAGTTTATTGGACTTTTCTGTTACTGCAAGCAATTATAAATGAATAGTAAATTCCATGTTATTGCATTTCCGAAAATAATGATAGCTGGAATTGTGTGTTTTTTTACGTTATTAT
Source organism: Mastigoproctus giganteus (assembly GCF_048544385.1). Classification (NCBI taxonomy): domain Eukaryota; kingdom Metazoa; phylum Arthropoda; class Arachnida; order Uropygi; family Thelyphonidae; genus Mastigoproctus; species Mastigoproctus giganteus. Next base: position 18,723,008 of record NC_143576.1, read on the forward strand.
CGTGAAATGTGTTTTTTTTACGTTATTATGGTGAAATGTGTTTCCCCTTTACTAAAACCTTCAATCGTATAAAAAACATAAATAAATTTTCAGAATCTTCTCTTCATTCCTTTTTTTTTTAAAGCTTTGTAAACTTGTTACTCTGCACAAATGTGTTAGATGCAGTTTGTGTGTTCCGTTAAAAAATGCTTATGCATGCTATTGAAATTTATAAGAAAAGTTATTATCTTGGAAACAAATGCCTCTTGAAGCATTTCTGAAGACGACTCCTTGTGCAACAAACCGACTGCCGAGCCAATAATGAGTGATCAACGAGTGTGCATTTAGTTGATGATGATGATGATGAAGAATAAACATTCTTTAACATTTGTAAGTCATAAATAATTTCTTTATTATTATAATTTGCTTGATTTTACAAGTTTTCATTTCTTTGGATAAATCAATCATTGTTTAAACATAAACTAATTAGCTAACTAATTTCATTGTTGAGAACATAATCTTAAAAGGGGGTTATATCTATGGCATAAATTCCCACTTTGAGTGCACGATAGTAACAAATTAACTCGTAAAGTTTTGAACTACCTGTACTTACATTCAGTTAAATGACTTGTTCGTATCATCTTTAATTTTATCTGTCTTCTAGGACACAGATGATCAGATCTTTCAAAGTATGAAGGACACACAGGTTTTTTCCAGAGACCCAGATGACTGGGATTGGGATCTTATTGGCAGTATTCTCAAGGTATGTTTTCATTATTAAAGTGTAATATTTATCATATAATATGATTATAATAAGAAATTGCTAGTTGCTGTTGAAACAGGATTATATGAATATATTTCTACCGTGTTTTTGTGTAATTCAAATAATACAAATGTATAATTACACTGGTCTACCAGTAATATCTGAACACCTGCAAATCTACAAATAACCTTTATTTACAGGAAAACTAATAATGTGTGCTGAAACCTTTATTTGCTCTGATGTTTTCCAACATTTAGCCTCCAAAGTGTTGATCATTTCAGCTCTGATTTTTGATCAGACTCTCCTCACACACCTTATGATCCAGTTCATCCCAGAGGTCCTCTATAGAACTGAGGCTGGCCAGTCCAACTTTTTGACACTGTACCCAAATCAGTTCAGCACAATGTGAGCAGTATGACATGGATCATTGTTCTGCTGATACAGGTATAGGACTTACCCAATGTTCTGCTACAATATAGGTAAAAGGCATTAGCATGCATTAGCATTAGTAGAGACATACAATGCAAGAAAGCAAGCTTATGCAGCATCAGCCAAAAAGAAAAAGAAAAAAAAAAAAGCTCCCATTTCACCCCTCTATTCGTTCCAAATGCCTGTCCAACTCAGCCTTAACTTTATTTAGGTTATCAGCTTGCACAACAAAAGATGGAAATCTTTTCCATCAATCAACTACTTGCTGGCTAAAGGCAAATTTCCGCACATCTATTCTATAACTATCTTTCTTAAATTTGAAACTGTACCTCCCTGCAGGTTCTTAGTCTGAGCAAGAGGAAGAATCCCATCAGCATTCAGTTTGCTCAACCCACTCAAGGCCTTATACACCTCAATCAAATCACCTTGTAGGTGCCTACTCTCCAGGTGCTGCAATTTGCAGAAATTAATCCTTTCTTGGTAAGAGCATCTCTTTGTTCCCTTCACCAATCTTGTTTCCCTTCTTTGTACTCGTTCTAGCAACTCTACAGCTTTCCTAAAATGAGTCCTCCAGACTTGTGCACAGTACTCTAGGTGTGGCATGATTATTGCCTTGTATAATGGGATAATCGCCGCCCCGTCCCTGCTAGCAAAATTCCTATATATAATTGACAAGACTCCATGACCTGCCCTGGCACCTGTCCGCACTGCTCAGCGAACTTCATATTTGACTACGCAATTACCCACAGGTCTTTTTCACTTTCGACTTCGATATAAAGTACTACTACCCATATGCAGTACTTTATATTTGTCAATGTTAAACTTCAGTTGCCACTTCTCAGCCCATTTTCCCAACTTATCTAGATCCAGTTGGAGTAGCATAATGCCTTTACTGTCGTTAGCAACCCTGCCAACCTTTGTATCATCTGAAAACATGGACATTAAACCCGATATACCTTCATCAATACCATTGATAAATACTGAAAACAACAATGGGCCCAACACCGAACCCTGGGGAATTCCACTAATAACATTTGTCCACGAAGAGCAGTATTCATTGATTACCACTCTCTCTGCCGTATCTCCCATTCAACCATCCCTTTATCCATTGTAGCAACATACCCTTAATGCCATACCTCTTCAATTTGTACAGCAGTCTTCCATGTGCAACAGTATCAAAAGCTTTCCTGAAATCCAAATATATGATATCAAAATTATTTTTGGCATTCAGTTCCTTTGTGAACACATATAGTTGTTTGTTTGTTTGTTATTTGGTTTTTAGGTGCATTAGCAACTAAGGCCATATTGCTCCGGAAAATGCGGTGGTTATTCCCTGACCTTTCCGCATCCTCCGTATTTTGTGGTGACAGGCTCGAACCCTGGTCTAATCAAGAAGTGTGTGCTTCGCACTGCTGCTCCTTCTCACCTGGCTACGGAGGCACCACACATATAGTATCCAATCAAATTGGTCTGACAAGACCTCCCTTTAACAAACCCATGCTGTGTCTTAACTGTTACTGCAGCCTTGTCTAAATGATCCTGCAATGCTTCTTTAAACAGTGATTCCATTATTTTTCCCGGAACACGTTAAACTAACAGGTCTGTAGTTACTTGTGTCACCTTTTGATGAACTCCCTTTGTGAATTGGTGATACATTTGCACACCTCTAGTCCATGGGGACCTCCCCTGAATCCAAGGAAGCTCTCATATTTATGGCTAAGGGGTTGCTTACTTTCTTTTGCTGCTTAATTTTGGATTAGCCTCCAAAATTAAGCTCCTGAAGGCTTCCCATTTAGAATTCAATGTTGGTGACATCATCAGTTGATGATGTCACCAACATTGAATTCCCTGTGCAGAATTTAAAAACTGTCTGTGACCTCTGTAGTCACCTTTACGAAACCGAAAGCCCTTCCCTTTAGCCTTGATGGTAGTTACATCTTTAAGTAATTCCCACATAAGTACATTGTGATCACTGTCACCTATTGGTTTCTTTATCTGCAAATTCTTAATGCATGAATAATCACTGCTGATAATCCGATCAACAGTACTACTCCCTCTGTTTGCCTCTTGAATTTGTTGCTGTAGAAAACAATCCTCAAATAAATCCACAAAAATCTTGCTAGTGGGCTAGTGACCAACCCACAAGTTTCAGTCAATATCTGGAAAGTTAAAATCCCCCATTATAAGACATTCTCGTTTTACTGGCCCACTCTATTTCTCTGCACAATTTCTCATTATACTGATCAGATTCATTAGGTCTATAACAGGCACCTACTCTCATTTTTCCTTTCCCAGTGCTTATGTTACACTAAATGTCATCAACTGGATGCACTTCCTTAGATTTTATGCATTTCTTAACTAATGGCATAACCCCTCCTCCCTTCCTGTCCTGTCTATCCTTTCTGTACAATTTCCCCAAATTCCAATTCTGCACTGCTTATATTTGTTTAACACAATGTCTCCGATATTCCAACAATATCTGCTTTTGATGTCTTGACTAGCACTTCAAGTTCTTCAAATTTATTAATTATACTCCTAGCATTGGTGTACATGCAAGTATACATGCACCTGTTTCTACTCTTAGTTATCCTAATACAGCCCATGTATTTACTTGTTCCACTATAACTTCCAGCAGTCCTGGAAATCTCCATTACCTTGCTTTCCAGGCTGCTGCTCATTCTAATAGAAGCAGTGCAAAAATCACTATTGCCTCTGCCTGCAGCTACTGTTAACCTTTTAGTCTGTGTCTCCCCCCCCCACCTAAGCTAGCAGTTTTCTGACCCACTTAACACTGCCTCAGTAGCATCAGCAAATATTCTTGCACCCTTTCTATTTAAGTGTACCCCATCCCTGTGGAAGAAGTCACTCCTGTTAACAAGCACAGACCAGGGTGAAAAAAATTCTACCCCTTGAGCCTTGCAGAATCTCTTCAGGGCTGAATTTATCCACAAGGCTCTCATCATATACTCCCTCCTATGTTGTCTTTGCAGAGTTGCAGAAACTTTTACATTCAACCCTAACTCGCAGCTTTTTTTCAAGATCTCTTCACCAAGCTACATGGAGCGTGTGTGGAATTATTCAGAATAGTAGTGGTTTGCGGATTTCTGCATGGCTGTGATAACACATATCATGCAGCATTCTGTGCACTGTACTGATGGCTGCATAATAGCCACTGCTGCTAATGCACCAGAAAAATTCAATCCAGTACTGTACTGGTGCCAGCATGTATTTATTATCTACTGAGGGCCTATGTGTGCTGCGACAGTGTTGATCTGCATTCCAAGTAGACGATTCTTTTCAAAGCTTTCTCTCACATTTCATCTCACGTTTCATTCAGAAATTTTCTGGTTCATTTTGTGATGGTTTCAGCATCAATCTGCTTTCATTTGCAAATTACATCACCAAATGTTGGCCTTAGAAACTTTACTTCCATTGAATTGTGACATACAGACCAATTGCTTATGTGGCATTCTTTTATCATTTCACACCGAAACCCTGTTAAGTCTGTCATTCACAGCTTCTTGCATTCACAATCATGCTACTTTCTCTTTGAGGGCTTATGAGCATAGTTATAGTTCAAAATAAAAGATATTTAATGGCTAAATGCTTAAGAGTATGAAGGAATTTATTTATGCACGAGTAACACACATCATTTCTACTATCAAGGTAGTTTTAATGTATTGTTTGATTATATCTCATATTGAGAATACCTTCACAACGAGTTGCCATGGTATTGCACTACCGTAAATAAGTAACGCTTCACCTATGAAGAACACTAATGTTACTTATTCTCAGTGGATACCATCACCCAGACGGCACCACTTTGAAGCTACTGTCTTCTCATTGGTGGGTGGGTGGGCAGGTACTCTGTTGTTGCAGTAGTGACAACCCGTTTATGAAGTATAACTCCACAATATGAGACATGCCTGATGGTGTGCATGGTTTTATCTAAAATATATTTCTTGGCTAAATGCCTAAAAGTATGAAAGAATTCATTTACGCACACGCACAATTTCTACTTCCAAGGTAGTTTTAATGCATAGTTTGATTATATCTCATATTATGAGTACCTTTATAATGAGTTGCCACAGTATTGCACTACATATGCTTCACCTATTGGAGAAGACTAATGTTACTTTTCCTCGGCAGATACCACCACTTAGACGGCACTGAGGCGCTTCCTTAGCCAGGTGGGCAGGAGCAGCAGTGCGTAGTACACGCTTCTTGATTAGACCGGGGTTTGAGCCAGTCACCACCAAATACGGAGGATTCGGAAAGGTCAGGGAATGACCACTACATATCCCCGGAGCAATATGGCCGTGGTTGCTAATGCTCCTAAAAAAAAAAAAAAAAACCAAGACGGCACTGTTTGAAAAATGGTATGGGATAAAACACTGTGTATCCACATACTGTTCCTATTAGACTTAAGAAAGCAAAAAGGTGTAGGAAAGTGATAGTAGGAGAGGAAAAAGAAGAAATGCTGTCAAAAGAGGAAAAGGACAGTTACTCCTCACACTCACTCACTGAACTAAACCACTCATAAATATTCCGTATAGGCAATGCTTCCCCATTAGGGAAGACTTATCTATTCGCAGTAGATGAGGGCCCCATCAAGACCCCCCCCCCCCAACACATACAGATGGCACCGTTTTGAAGTTGATTGCTTCTCGTTGGGTAGGTAGGTACCCTGTTGTTGTTGCGGTAGTGACAACCCAGTTATGAAGTGTAACTCCACAACACAATATGAGAGATCCCTCATGGTGTGTGTGATTTAATCTAAAAGATATTTCTTGACTGCCTAAGAGTATGAAGGAATTTATTTATGCATGGGTAATTCACACACATTATTTCTGCTACCAAGGTAGTTTTAATGCATTGTTTGATTGTGCAGTACCATCCGAGAAGTAGTGCAATACCATGACAACTTGGTATTGCACAACTTGATATATCTCATATTGTGAATACCTTGTTGTGAAGGTATTCACAATATGAGATATAATCAAACGATGCATTAAAACTACCTTGGTAGTAGAAATGATATGTGTGCATTACCCATGCATAAATAAATTCTTTCATACTCTTTTAGGCATTTAGCCAAGAAATATCTTTTAGATTAAACCACGCACACCATCAGGCATCTCTCATATTGTGGAGTTACACTTCATAACTGGGTTGTCACTATTGCAACAATAGGGTACTTATCCATCTACCGATGAGAAGCCAGTAAGCTTCATAATGGTGTCATCTGGGTGGAGATATTTACTGAGAATAAGTAACGTTAGTCTTCTCCATAAGTGAAGCATTACTTATTTGAGGTAGTGCAATACTATGGTAACTCATATTGTGAATATCTCATATTGTGAAGGTATTCACAATATGAGATATAATCAAACGATGCATTAAAACTATATTGGTAATAGAAATGATGTGTGTGTGTGCATTATCCATGCATAAATAAATTCCATCATATTTATAGTTGTCTGACGTGGGATGTTTTGATATTAAATGACAAACTACCACTGGAGTGATGTCCAGATATTAACACTAGGGCAGTGTAAGTGAAATAATGGATTTTTATCTTATATTTAGTATTTCAAACAATCTTGTTATCCAAAGGGTGGTGGTGGGGGGGGGGAATTCCTGATTACCTTACTTTCAGTGCAGAAAGTGCAAGAAAAAGGAAACCAAAACTGTGTGGAAAGTTGACATAGGAATTGGTGTTTCTTAATGAACATTGTGCTGGAATGAATTTTTTATGACTACTTTTCCAATTAAAAAATAATCAATGATGAATTCTTTCAATTTTAATTTTGGTGTTATAATTTGAGTTTTAGAACTTGTATTATCTCTCCTTTTCTCTCTTTCTGTTTTTTGAGATTTAATAACAGAGTTCAAAATCTAGTTGGGATAAAATTAAGTGGTTATTTGATACTTATTTCATAGTCGTTCATTGTACTTGGGAACCAAGTGTTTTTATAACTTTAAACTTGATAATCTATCCTTGATATACTGCCTTTCATATAAGTTCATTAAAGAAATTTTGGGAAAATTTCTTGAAGTTATAAGAGTTTTTTAATGGCCTTGATTGTGATGTAATATTTTCTGACCTCTCCTTATAAATAGCACTTATACTGGTAATTACAGTAAAAGTGCAGTTACAGGGCTTAAAGTAGATTGTCCTACTGATATATCGAGGTATTTAGAATAAAATATTGCAATATTGTCACTTAGAGGCATGCTGAATTTTTGAGTAATGGAGCGGACCAGGCTCATCATCATAAAACATTACTTGCTGAAAGTCATTATCTTGCGTATCTAGCCAATTAGCAACAAATGATCACTGGCCATCAGTTTACTAAAATGGTCACAGATAATATAATCAGTAAATGTGTTGTTCCATCAACATTTCATCATTGACTTATTGCAGCAGACATTAACACACACACACACAAAAAAAAAAATGTTTTCAAATTTAGAGAATCAGATGTTTCCAGGAATGGTGCATTATATACAGGGTGTCTCAAAAATATTGGTACAAACATTTAGGGGAGGTAAGTAATATCTAAAGGAATGTGAATCTCAAAGGAACCCATAACCGGAAACGTCATGGGAAAGTAGTAGCAGAGGCACAAGAAGCAGAAATGACACAAGACAGTAATTAGTGGCAAACATTTATTTGACATAATATTAACAATGGAGTACGAGATGGATGCATTTCATGATGTTACAACAGATGCTTGAAGGTTCCACCATGAGATGCGATGCATGACACTGACGCAGCATGGATTGGCGGACACGGTCGAACACACCTGGAGTTTCTATGACAGTAGCAGCAGCAGCAGTGCAGACGAGTCTTGCCCCGAGATCCATTTCTGTCTCCACATGCGATTCATACACGATAGATTTGAGGGTTCCCCACAGAAAGAAATCAAGGCTCGATAAATCAGGTGAGCGTGGGGGCCAGGCAACGGGTTCACCACGGCCAATCCATTGACGCCCAAAATGCCTGTTCAAATGGTCACGAACACACCTTCCATAATGGGCAGGTGCCCTGTCATGTTGAAACCAAATGTTGCGTCTCACATTTGCTGGAACATCATCAAGTAACCCTGGTAGAACTTTTTCAAGAAAGATAAAATTTTTAGCAGAGTTGATGCAGGATGGTAACAGGTATGGGCCGACTAAGCAGTCACCGACCGTACCTGCTCACACATTTATTGCGAAGCGATGTTGTGCCGCATGGGGTCGCATACCGTGTGGGTTGTCGTGAGCCCACACACGAGCATTGTGCTGATTGAATAAGCCTTCCCGAGTGAAATAAGCCTCATCCATGAACAAAACATAGGCTGGAAAATTCAAGTCTTGAACACTTTCTTGGAGAAACCACTGCACAAAAGCCACACGTGCAGAATGACCTTGGGGGAGCAGTAACTGAACCCTTTGGAGATGAAAGGGGTGTAAGGAATCATCATGCCAGACTCGCTGTACACTGCAACGAGACACTCCTAAGGCAGAAGCAACGGCACGTGGGCTGGCAGTAGGATTATTCTGGACGGCATTCAACACACTTTCTTTCATGGCGGGAGTTCGCGTTGAATGTAGTCTGCCCGCACTGCTCCTGTTACCTCTAAATGCCCCATAATCATACAAATTTTGATGCACATGTGCAAACAAACGGTGGTCCGGTACATGTCTGTCTGGGAAGCGTTCTCCATAAATTCGTTGAGCGGCTCGTCCATTGCTCTCTGCTAATCCATATGCTAGGTGCATGTCTGCCAGCTCACAGTTCATATATCGATGCATGCTCTTCGTGTGGCGGCGACTACTGCTTGAATGAGTAAACCAGAAATTTTCCCTCTCACGAACTGATGAACAGTGCCGTGTACCGGCTTACAGTGACGTTTCCGGTTATGGGTTCCTATGTGATTCACATTCCTTTAGATGTTACCTACCTCCCCTAAACGTTTGTACCAATATTTTTGAGACACCCTGTATAAATTGGGAGTCAACATAGTGGCCCCAAGTAATTTCAATTAATTAACAAAAAAGCAGAACATTTGTGCAGCCCAAATTAGACAAGGAATATTGTTTGTTTTCTTTCAGAAATCTTCTCTGATGCACACTTATTGTAGATCAGATTAGTGTATGGAGGTCAGCCTCACTCTGATAATTCTCCATGTCTGCAGCATCCTGCAAACTACATCATTTTAGAGTTTCACTGTCTGATAAGAGCTCTCTCTCATGCATTTCATCCAGGAAAGTTATTACCTCTTACCTTGGAATTGGTGAAAAAATGGTCAGTATAGCTAGAAGTACAATGTTAAAATACATTTAAGCAGCAATAAAAAGTTAAAACAAGTACTGAGATTTTCATCACCTCCAGCTTCATCCCTATTGAAAGTCCAGGATACCATCTGTCAAACTTACCAGTGCCGTAAACTGTACAGCACATTAAGCAGACATATCAAAACATAAAAATGGTGGCACGCATAAATGAGATGTTCTTATCATTCTATAGGAGAGCTTCATAACCTGCATATCCCAAGGTCCTAAAAACTAGGAGGAACAGCATGAGAAAAGAAGCATTTTTTGAAGCATTTCATATTCACTCTACTGCAAACAGATAAACTATTATCAGTAGATATCATACTGAAACAAAGACAGTAATTATGTCCTCTCTTGCCCTGTTTTTTCTGACCTCAGATGCTCATAGAAGGTGGAACCTCTTCTCTTATTTTTGCTCCACCAGTGAAAACCAAGTCCTCTCTGATTAGCACTATAATGCCACTTAGTCATTCATCTCAGTTAGTAGCTCTAAGAAGGAGCCAGCTAGTCAGCAGCAAAAGACTCTCCCATCAGGTTAAAAAAATATTGTTCTCCTCAGGAGTGATCAAGTGGGAATAATTCTTAATTCCTGAAATGATTGCTCCTCTGTATAGTAAGTTATTATTACTATATTAATTTTTATCTAAAATTACCAAGCTGTTCTACTGGTGGAAACTTGAATACAGAGTTGCAATGTATTTTTCTTTAGTTTTAGATATTTATGTAAATATTCAGGTACTCTTTAATTTCATTGTTTTTTTTTCTTGGTAAAGAGTTTTTAAGAATAGAAGTTATTACAATTTAAATAAGAACAACAGCTGTGTACATTGGGCTTAGATTACATAAACAAAAGGAAATAGTTCTTGTTCACAATATATACTAGACATATTCACTTGACAGATTTATCTGTTCTTGGAGAAAGCTTCACTTCATTACATGTATCGATACACTTTATTTAGAGTATAACAGATTTTCTAGACTTTGTAGTCTTTACTCAAAAATTAAGTTTTAAAATCTCTTTCTGAGATACAATTATTTGATACATTTAACATAACACATTTTCATCTCAATCTGATATCTCTCATAGAAATAAACACAGTTCAGCCTTAAGAATCTCTTGTGTGACACAATACGCTAGTAAAACCATCTCACATCACAACTTGGTGATGCTCTACTGCTACAACAACTGGCCTCAACTTCTGTCTGCCCATACTTATATCTCAATTATATCCTCATGGCTCTGTTGCATTTTATTCTAAAGATAAAGCTGGCTTATTAGCAGTTTACTTTTCTTCTAATTCTTGCATCAAATTGAATGAACTTAATAAATCTTTTATCATGTCGATCTCATTTTTTGATAGAATGTTATTAGAACAACAATTTGTTACCACAGAACTTGAATTAGATGGTGAATTATGACAAAGTGAGACTGTTTCAGCAATCTAGCTGTTCACTTTAATTCCTTAAAGCTTACTCTTGAAAGTCCGGCCCCTGAATGCCAAGCTATAGCTATTTTCTGTAAAGAGCAGCTGATTATTATAGTTTTATTCTTCTAATTTCCAGAGTTATTTAATTTTTTTTATCTTCTAAAGTAAAGAAGTTAGCTTACTTTAGAAAGGAAAGACACCTTTCTTCTTGTGTATAGGACTAACTTATGAATGCAATGACAACTAACCTTCTTTTATCATTTGGTGACTGGTGGTATCACTCCTGCCTCCATCTGGTGGGTCTGGAAACCTTAAATAAGAAATAAGCCACCCTCGCAGGGCTAAAAGGAGCAACAGTGGGCAAAACTAAACAGTCCTCTATTGATATGTTTATCTAGATCTGGATCTTTTTATCCAGACCTATATAAACATGAGCCAGATCATGATGAATCATAAATACATCCCATGTCAAGAGACAAAAAGAAAGAAGGAACAGATAATACTGCTCTCTTTTTAATGCTACACTCCATAGACTAGCCATTGAGTAAGCTCTCTCCATTTTTGATACAGAAATATCTTAAAAATGTGGCTGGCTCTCCAAAAATGGTTTGGTGACTAAGATCTGGAAATTTATTAGTAGAAATGACTGAATATAGAAATGCTGAGAGTTTTAAAAATATCTGCTTTTGGTGGAAGTTCCACAAAGTTTACCCCACATGCCACCTTAAACTCCCAAAAAGGAGTAATATCAGAATGGGATCTATTAAATGTATCAAAGGTTGAACTTGTCCATGAATTAAATAATCAAAATGTGGGACATACCAAAAGAATCATCATCAGATATGTTTTAGAGCCTGTCCCTACTGGGACAGTGGTATTAACATTTGAAACAAATCTACCCACCACCATAAAAGCTGTTTACCTCAGATGCCACTTAAGACCATACATTCCGAATACAGTTCAGTGCTTTTAGTGCCAAAAATAATTTGTTCATTCACAAAATGTCTGCAGTGGTGTAGCACTTGTTTTTCTTGCAGATCAAAAAACACACACACACACACACACACACACACACACACTATAAAACTGAAGCACAAAGCTGTTACGATAACCATTCTGCCTTCTCTAAAGAATTCATTCAATGGAAACTAGAAAAGAATATTCAAAAATATAAGATAGAATAAAAAGTGTTGTATCAAGAAGCAAAGAAACATTTTGCAGTTGTACTTACTAAATCGTTTACCTGTGCTTCAGTTACCAAGTGGCCGGGCTCAGTAGCAACTCAGACTGACTGCTCAGTCCCTCCAGATATCTCTATATCTGGTTGGACTAAATCACTCCTCTCCTGATCAAGGAGCAATCTACCTCCAAAATATTAGCATTAGCATTAGCATTAGTAGAGGCATTTTATGCAAGAAAGCAAGCTTATGCAGCATCAGCCAAAAAAAAAAAAAAAAACCCACTTCCACTTCACCCCTCTGTTCGTTCAAAATACCTGTCCAGCTGAGCCTTAAACTTATTTAGGCTATCAACCTCCACCACAAGGGATGGCAGTCTGTTCCACCAACCAACCACCCGCTGGCTAAAGGCAAATTTCCGCACGTCTATCCTACATCTGTCTTTCCTCAATTTGAATTTATGCCCTCTCAGGTGATTTTTCTGAGCTAGAGGAAGAATCCCATCAGCATTGAGCATGCTTAAACCATTCAAGGCTTTATACACCTCTATCAGATCACCTCGCTGGTGCCTAGTCTCCAGACACTGTAATTTGCAAAACTTAAGCCTTTCTTCGTAAGAGCACCCCTTTGTTCCATTCACTAATCTTGTTGCCCTTCTCTGTACTCGTTCCAGCAGCTCTACATCCTTCTTGAAATGAGGCCTCCAGACCTGTATACAGTACTCTAGGTGTGGCCTGACCATTGCCTTATACAATGGAATAATCACCTCCTTATCCCTGCTGGAAAAATTCCTGTATATCATTGACAATACTCCATGAGCTACTCTTGCAGCCCGTCTGCACTGCTCAGAGAACTTCATATCTGCCTGCACAATCACCCCCAAGTCCCTTTCATTCTCTACCACTGTCAGTGTAGTACCACAGAGTTGATACGTTGCTCTGGGGTTGCTGTTTCCCATGTGTAGTACTTTACATTTGTCAATGTTAAACTTCATTTGCCACCTCTCAGCCCATCTGCTCAACCATTCCAGATCCTGTTGCAGCAGCATAGTGTCAGTAGTGTCCTTGACAACCCTGCCAACCTTTGTATCATCTGCAAACTTGGACATTAAGCTTGATATACCATCATCAATATCATTTATAAATACAGAAAACAATAATGGACCCAACACTGAGCCCTGAGGGACTCCACTAATAACATTAGTCCACGATGAGCAGTGTCCATTGATTACCACTCTCTGTCTTCTCCCCCTCAACCACCCCTTTATCCATAGCAGCAATTTGCCTCCAATGTCACACTGCTCCAATTTGTGTAGCAGTCTTCCATGTGCAACAGTATCAAAAGCCTTTCTAAGATCCAAGTATATAATATCAAAGTTATTCCCTGCATCCAGTTCTTTTGTGACTGCATCATAGTATCCAATCAAGTTGGTCAGGCAAGACTTCCCCTTAACAAAACCATGCTGTGTCTTAGCTATAACTGAAGTCTTGTCTAAATAATCCTGCAGTGCTTCTTTAACCAGTGCCTCCATTAATTTTCCTGGAACAGAAGTTAAGCTCACAGGTCTATAATTACTTGTGTCAGCCTTTGATCCTCCTTTGTGAATTGGGGTCACATTTGCACATTTCCAGTCTATGGGTACCTCCCCTGAGTCCAAGGAAGCTCTCATAATTATGGCTAAGGGTTTGCTTACTTCCTTTGCTGCCTCCTTTAATATAACTGGATAGATCCCATCCACCCCGTGTGCCTTTCTTGTGTTTATCTTCAACAGTTTCTCCTCCACTTTACTCCCAGTTATTTCAAGATTCTGTAGCTTACTGCTAGAGTTGAATACACCTCTGGCATTCCCCTTGCTGAATAACTCCTCATGTGTGAATGTCGATGCAAAATATTCATTTAGTTTGTTAGCTACCTGAGCAGGATCATCAACAGTTGACCCATCAATATCAAGTGGACCAATCTGATTCATCCCCGCCGACCGGGCTAGCCGAGTGGGTAAAGTACCTGCCCGGCAACCCAAAGGTCTCGGGTTCGATTCCCACCTCGGGCTTGGATCAAAGTACTGCAAAAACCTTGGGAGGTGCAATATGGCCACAGAAGCCGATGTGCCAACAACTACCAAATCAAAAAAAAAAAAAAAAAAAAAAAAAAGATTCATCCCCTTCCTTCTAGAGTTTACATAAGTAAAGAACTCTTTGCTGTTTTTCTTTGCATCCCTTGCCAAGGATTTCTCGTAATCTGCCTTCGCCTGCCTAACCTCCTTTGTAACTTGGTTGCATATCAACTTGTATCTATCATAGGCTTCTGTGTCATGTGTTAATTTGTAAGTATCCCATGCATTTTTCTTCTCTGCCATATGCCTCATTAGTTCATCTGACATCCATTTTGGCCTAAACCTTGAACAATATTTCTTAGTTGGTATGTAAAGCCTAGTAGCTTCCAAGATAAGTTCTTTGAATGCTTCCCATTTTGAATTTGCTGTTGGTAACATCATCAGTTGGTCCCACTGTATAGAATTTAAATACTGTCTCAGTCCATCGTAGTCGCCTTTACGGAAGCAATAACCCTTCCCTTTACCCATAATGGTAGTTACCTCTTTCAGTAAATCCCACTTCAGCACACTGTGTTCACTGCCACCTAGTGGTTCATTTATCTGCAGATTCTTAATGCATGAAGAATCACTGCTGATAATCAAACCAAGAGTATTACTCCCTCTAGTTGCCTCCCGAACATGCTGATGTAGAAAACAATCATCCAATAAATCCACAAAAGCCCTGCTAGTGTGTGAGTAACCAGCCCCCAAATTCCAGTCAATATCTGGGAAATTAAAATCTCCCATTATAAGACTCTCTGATTTACTGGCCCACTATTTCCCTGTACAGTTCCTTATTATACTCATCAGAGTCATTAGGCCTATAGCACACTCCTACTCTCAATTTTGATCTCCCAATGCTTATGTCACACCAAACTGACTCAACACTGCACTGTCCAGCGATGTCGACTGGCTTCACTTCCTTGGTTTTTATGTGTTTCTTAACTAATAGCATAACCCCTCCCCCCTTCCTATCCTTTCTGTAGGCGTTGTACTCCCCAAATTGCAGTTCTGCATCCCTTATATCTGTGTGACACCACGTCTCTGATATCCCAACAATATCTGCCTTTGATGTTTTGAGCAATACCTCAAATTCATCAAATTTATTTACTAAACTCCTAGCATTGGTGTACATGCAAGTATACCTGCACTTGTTTCTATTCTTAGCTACCCTAACAGAACCCATGTGTTTACTTGTACCGCAATGGCTCCCAGCAGTCTCTGAAATACCATGCATCTTGTTTTTCAGGCTTCTGCTCATTCTAATAGAAGCAGTGCAAGAATCTCTTTCACCTCTGCCAGTGACTACTGTCAATCTATTGGTCTTTGTCTCCCCCCAAGCTAGCAGTTTTCCGACCCACCTAACACTGCCTCGATAGCATCAGCAAATATTCTTGCACCCTTTCTATTTAAGTGTATCTCATCCCTGTAGAAGCAATCTCTCCTGTTAACAAGTACAGTCCAGGCTGAAAAAAATTCTACCCCTTGAGCCTTGCACAATCCCTCCAGGGCCGAATTGATCGACAAGGCTCTCATCATATACTCCCTCCTATCGTGTCTGGGCAGAATTGCAGACACTTTCAAATTCAACCCTAATTCTCGGCTTTTGTTCAACAGTGACCTGTACTTGTTAAGTAATTCTGCCGGTCTCCTACTCTTAATATTATTAGTGCCAACGTGTACAACTATATCACCTTTTGTGCCCTTAAAAGATGATATTCGCTCTACAACGTCATCAACCTTTGCCCCTGGCAGACATACCCTGGTCCTGTTCCACCTATCTTTTTTACAAAGCATGTTTCCCGTTTCCCTGACAATAGAGTCACCAACAACTACTAGTTCCTTCGGGACCAGCGCATTCTGCCTTGGGGGTTGTTTCTGTGTCACGCGATGTCCAAGTGCAAGCTCTGGCGTTGATGTGGGCAGCTGAGAGCTTGATGGGCCCCTCAATTTAGTTTCTTCGAGGGCATCCACCCTGTCCTTCAAGCTCTCATATAGGCCCACAAGAACGCCGAGTTGTTGCCTGATATCGATACACTCCTTGCATCGCGCACACACAAAGACATCCCCCTTGGCAGTATCATGTCCCGTACCCGATTGCTCTGCAAACATCAAGCAAACAGTGCATTTTATAAGGCTGTGAGTCAGAGGACAACTGCACCCCTCAGTTCTGCTCTGAGCCACAGCG
This sequence comes from Mastigoproctus giganteus, assembly GCF_048544385.1. NCBI lineage: Eukaryota > Metazoa > Arthropoda > Arachnida > Uropygi > Thelyphonidae > Mastigoproctus > Mastigoproctus giganteus. The sequence goes on from NC_143576.1 coordinate 18,739,389, forward strand.
CTTCCATCAGCTTGAGCCTTTTGCTTTGCTGCTCTGGTCTGAGTCATGATTCTATTAATTTATTAATTAATTATAATTAATTATGTTATGTTATTAATTATGTTAAATATAATTAATTATATTACGTTTGTAATTTAAGTCATTATATGTATTTATTTAAACGTACAATTTAACTGCTAACGAAGTTCAACTAACGCTATCTAGTACGGCATACAACTATCGTATCACAATGGCGGGAAAATTACGAACGGTAGCGGAGTTGAAACACGTGGAAACCTTTACCGATACTTTTATGCAATTACAAGGCCGAGTAAAGAATAAATACACCAAGTTAATCAGAAAATCACAAAATAATGTTATACTACTAAATTTAAATCAAAAGTTTTAGAAAAACAATGATTTCAAATCAATAAATAAGAAAAATCCACTTAGCGGCTTGGGACACGACCGTCTCTAGTAGCCTCGTCAGCAGACTCGAACAGGAATTAAAAAGGAATATGCTACTCAAGGAATATGCTACTCAAGAATATGGAATATGCATTGATGGACATTGATGAAATGTCCATCAATGCATATGATATGATGGACATTGATGAAAAAGTAGATGCAGATGATATAGTTCTTGAAATTCAGCCATAGGATTATGTTGACACGGGAAGGCCAATGTTCCGTTCTTGAAATTCATTCATAGGATTACATTGACAAGGGAAGGCCAATCTTTACAAAGAAACATAGGCAAAATTAGAGTAGACATGACAACTGCAGTGTCTGTAAGTAAGCAGACACACCAGTTAAAACTAAACAATGCATACAGCAATTCAATGGAATTGTTGTGGACTTTGTGCTAATTTAAATGACCTATATGATCTCTGAAGTGAATATTATCCTGTTGCAGCATGCATATAAGAAACAAACATGACAACTGCAATGTCTATAACAATAAAACACAGCGCCATGTATAGAAAAGATAGAAACTCTTTTAATACAGTACATGGAGGAGTAGCACTTAGTGAATGCTTTAATTCCCCTCTACACCTGTCCCCCGACAAGCATCCTTGGAGGCACTTGCAGTCCACATCACCATTGGCATAACAGTAATATTATTTTCATTTTATCTGTCACCAAACCACACATGCACCCTGATGAATTAGTAAGACAAATACCTGCTTTCTTCTGTATTCTAGGTGAATGCAATGCCCATCACCCTCTATGGGGTTATCATCTTGACTGCAGAGGTTAAATAATTGAAAAATTTTTAGATAAACATATAACCTAACTATATTAAACACTGGTGATCACACATGTGCATTTACCGTATAGCTCAAGCTCTTCTGTTGATCTTTCAGTGTGTTCTCCAACAATATTTCATCTCATAGACTGATCAGTTACCAACAACTCTCATGGCAGTGACCACTTCCTGATCACCTGTAATTTCTGCACAAGTTCTCCTCAGAGTAACATTAGAACAACCTGTTACTTCCACCTCTGTGATAACATGTTAGTAGTAGTGGCATGTGATGCAAGAAAGCTTATGCAGCATCAGCTAAAAAAAAAAAATCACACCATTCCCTCCAAATTCCTGTCTAGTTCCTCCTTAAATTTATTTAACCTATCAACTTCCACAACGACAGATGGAAGTTTGTTCCAGCAATTAACCACCCGCTGGCTAAAGGCAAATTTCCACACATTAATTCTACATCTGTTTTTTCTTAATTTGAATTTATGCCCCCTTAGGTTCGTAATCTGAACAAGTGGAAGGATCCCATCAGAATTTAGCATGCTCAACTCATTCAAGGCCTTATCAGATCACCTCAATCAGATCACCGTGCAGGTGCCTAGTCTCCAGCCACTGCAGTTTGCAGAACTTAAGTCTCTCTCTTGGTAAGAGGATCCCTTCATTCCCCTCACCAATTTTGTTGCCCTTCTCTGTACACACTCAAGCAAATCTACATCCTTCCTAATATGAGGTCTCCAGGCCTGTACGCAGTACTCAAGGCCTGGAGTACTGTTATGTCCTCAGCTAAAGATAAATTTGACTTATTAGCATCTTACTTTTTCTCTAATTTGTGCATTGATGATTTTGGTAAATCACCTCCTACCATACTAAACACATTCCAGTCAATGCTTTCTGTGGTCTTCTTGATGTATAAGGACATTAGAAGTATTCTGAACAGTCTTGATGTCAAGAAGTTTCTAGATCCTGATGGCAATTGCCCACTTGTTTTCAAAACCTGTACTCCTGAGCTTGCTCTGTTATGTGTTGCCTTTTTACTCTTATTTTGCCAGTGCTAAAACAGGTGATAAATCCTTCCCTTCTGATTATTGTCCCATTGCACTTATCTCTATTCTTTTCAAAGTAATGGAGAAGCCATTAAACACTAGCTCTAACACTGTCTCAAAACCTATCTGATTAAAGATTGCCGGTATGAATTCATCTGAATTAATCCACTATGGAATAGTTTGAAATTCAATTAAAATCTCTTGGAATTTCTAAGGATTTTGATTGTTTGGTATAAAGGTTTTCTGAAGAAGCTCCTATCGTATGGTTGTCGTTTGCTTTTTGACTAGTTAGCCTATCGTATGGTTGTCTTTTGCTTTTTGACTAGTTAGCCCATTTTCTCTCTGACATTTAATTATTATTGCTTAGTGTAGAGGCACCTCCGTAGCCAGGTGGGAAGGAGCAGCAGTGCATAGCACACGCTTCTTGATTAGACCGGGGTTCGAGCCTGTCACCACCAAATATGGAGGATGCGGAAAGGTCAGGGAATGACCACTGCATATTCTCGGAGCAATATGGCCTTAGTTGCTAATGCTCCTAAAAACCAAATAACAACAACAGCATAGTGTAGAGGGTTCTCTATCTGCTAACATTTCAACCAATGCTGATGTTCCCTCTGGTTCAGTTTTTTTTTCTCCCACCATTTTCCTTTTGTTTATTAATGACTGTCTTCCATGGACTAGAAATCTTCTAGTTTTGGCAGTGATAGAACATGCATTCTACCTTCCAGTTTGAGAAACCTTGCTTCTCAAACCGCTTAAACTACACAATTATCCATCAATTCTTTAAATGCTGCTCTCCAGGTAATTCATCAATGGGGTCCTGTTTTTTCTTGCAGAAAAGATTCAGCTGCTACTCTGTTCATTTTTGGTAACACTAAGATTTCTAAACAAGATCACATATTTCTATTAGGGATTACCTGGACTTCTCACCTCTCGTAAGCACATCTCAAATATTTCTTTCTCTGCACAAAAAAAAAAAAAAAAACCCGTGTGTTCCTTGTATGCCCGAAAAATGTTTATGTGAAAACATCTTTGACAAAAATCAGAACCATTTTAAAATCGAACAGCTAGAACCGAAGCTATGAACAATGTTACGTTTTATGCTCACTTTCACTACTTACTCTGCTGAATCAACATTAGTGACATTAGCATCATACTTAAGTCTGAAATATATAGTATGAACAGTGTAAAGTTTTATGCTTACACCCACTACTTACTCTACCGAATCAACGTTTGGAAGAGGTTAGTGAAATCCAAGGCAATAGCCTAATTGCTTCATTGTTGGAATCATACTTCCTGCAGTTACTACTGCAGGAAGTATGATTGCAAGAATACAAGTATTTGTATTGTTGCAATCTACATTTTCATTACATTCCATTGTTAGGTGCCTCTATGTTTTCACATTAATCATTTTCTCATTAGTGAAAGGGGCTGACTGCCACACTGCTATAGCCTTTGTGTTCAACAATGTTGAACTCAAATGCAGAGGGTTGTCAAGAGCATCGAGCAAGCTTAACCTAAGAAAATAAAGATGGAGGTAGCAATGAGTGCATAAGAATGATAGAAAAAGACTCGGGATAACATAAAAGACAAACAGAAAATCAGGCACTGGATTTAGTAGTTTCTTCAACCAGCAATGCTGCTCCATCTAACAATGATGTACCTGAAGTGGGTATTAATGTACAATGGAACATTTCTGCAATTGCAGAACAGATGAGTTTAAATAATCAAGCTCTATTATTTTTGTAAGAATATGCATTGAGAGTTTGAAACGATATTTATGAAAAATGATTTCTAGTCTGTATGCTACATTTGCAATTGTCTATGGTTTGAAAATGACACAAAGAAACCAGCTCATAAAAATACACCATCGATATGCACCACATTTCCTGATGTTGACATCAGCGGGATCCTTGTGCGTAATAGCTGTAGAGAATCACTTAAAAACAAAACCATTCCAGAGCTATCTAAGTCAAACAGCTTTGTCTACCCAGAAATTCCATCGTATTTACCAAAGTTGGATTTAGTGACACAGAGGCTTATTTCTCCTCACTTACCACCATGCAGATAAGGCACATGAGACACACACACATATGGACAATATGGCATTCTGGGCCAAGTAATCAATGCACCTGTTTCAGTCAACAGGATGGTCCATCACTTGCCAAGGTTGATTTACGATGATAATTGTATAAATGTGCCTATAAAATTCAAGAAAATACACAAATTTGAGAAAATACGGCAGATTCGAGATCTGACTTTGCAGATCTCAAATCTGTCGTATGGTGCAATATTGGTCTCGCATCTGAGGTCATGCCCCAAAACTACTCTACTCATAGATTCTATCCAAAAGAGGGTAGTTGAGTTAATTAATGACCCTTCTCTTACATATTCTCTCCTATCTCTGCCATACAGATGTGTCCACTTCCTTCTTGAATTTTCTGTAGATGTTTTCCATTGGCAGTATTTTTTTGAAATGGTATCTATAATTCCATAGCTTCCCAAGAAGTCTGAACATGTGCCTCACTTCCAAAGAAGTCTGAACATGTGCCTCAGCTAGTCAATATCTATTCACTGTCCAACTTAAAAGTCATAGAACTAACTTTTTCTCTTCCTCATTTATCAAAAAAACAGAAACAGAATTTTTTTCCCTTTTTTTTTTTTTGAACAACCTTCTTTCAATTTTTTTTCCCTAAAAATTACAGTCTACAGAAATAATATTTTCTGCCTTCTCAGCCTTCAGTCCATGCACAGTACTAAAGTACAAGAGATTCTTATACCTTTTCTATTTGGGATTATCATTAAAAAATCACTAATCAAATATATCATTTCTTTTTAGGATGAAAGATTGGATATGACTGCCTTTTCCTAGCATTCCAGTTTCAGCTCATTTTTTTTGGAATAACTGAAAGATTGATTCTTGTTGCCTATCTGCGATTATTTGTGGTCATAGCTGTGATTGAATCAGTTTTTTGTGGTTTAGGTTTTGCACTTTTTTTTAGAGATTGATGATGCAGTTTTTGCAGGTGGTAAATGCATGACCTCTGCATTTAGGTGATCCATGGATGGTTTTGGTATTACATGCCCCTAATATCTCCTTTAGGGGAGACAGATACATCTCTCTCTCTCTCTCTCTCTCTCTCTCTCTCTGTGTTGAAGTCTGGATTGAAGTCTAGGAAACCAGCAGCATTTTTCAGATATTGCTGTATGACAAGAAGAGTTTGTTTAGTGAATTGTTGGATAGGGAATGGTATATTACAATCAAAGGATATCCTGCTTAATCATCTCTTTTATGTTTCTGACATGTTGGACAGGACGTCTTGTGTAATCGAGACCCACTAATTTAATCTTTTGTCGATGAATACTTAAATTGTTGAACTGGGCTATTAAAATCAATTTTTGTGATGAAGGATTTGTGACAAAGGATCCTACAAATAATTACCCTTATTTGTAGGTTTATGATATAATTTGTGTAGATTTTGGTGACACTTCTTGTTAATGTTAAACTGTTGTTTTCTTCATTTTCTATTGTGAATTGCATCTACATTATTTCAACTCAAGAAAGATTTCAACTTTCATCTACATTATTCAACTCATGAAAGATTGCATTTATGGTATCTGGTTGCCAATAAGTAGATAATCATCTACGTATATTCCATAAAATTTAAAGGACAGGGAAAGTACTTGGAAATGATGTGATTTTTATATCAGAATTTTACCAGAAGGTAAAATTCTGAGAGGTGTCCACTAATAGAACTGCCCATCAAATACTTGTTGGTAAAATACTCCTTCATGGGTGAAATAATTGGCTGATAACAGTATATTTAGTAAGTTTACTATGTCAGTGATTTTTAATTTTGTCCTGTTTTTTAGTGTGGGATCGCTGCATACCAAATTCTGGTATGCAGTGATATATACCAAATAGCTTTTACTACTTTTTGAGGATGTACATTTATATGTAGCGATTTTTATCGAAACAATGTAATTTTTCATCAGATTCTAATTTTATATTACTAACTGACGAAAATAGATATTCTGTATTCTTTATGCAGTATTTGGAGTAATTCATTAGCAGTTTTAGTAAGTTGAGAATAAATTTGCAAAGTTTGCTGTTGATGTATTTTTGAGACTTACTATGGGTCTTAATGGTTTATTGGGTTTATTATTAGTGGGTCTCGATTACATAAGATGTCCTGTCCAACCTGTCATAGTATCAAGTTTTGAGACAATAGTATTTCCATAATGTTTTTGATGTTAAAACATCTATGGCGGCATCTACTACATTTTTTGACTGAAGTAAAACCAGTCAGTTGGTAATGAAATTTTCTTATGGAAATGATGCAAATGACATCACTTCCTATAGGTAGCTGTTAGATTTTAAAGGACACAAATGATGTCACTTCCTAAATGGCACTAACAATGTTAACTCAGTCACTAACGATCCATTAGAGTAAGTAGCAGGTGTGAGTATAAAATGTTGCATCATTCATACTAAGAGATGGAAATTACATCACTTCCTAAATGATGTTAACTCAGTCACTAACATTGATTCAGTTGAGTAAGCAGCGGGTAGTAATATTATGCAAAAATAAAAGCTTCGAATCCACAAAAGAAGCCTCTTGTGTTAACAAAAGAATGAGTTTAAAAACATAGAGAAAATATGCCTAAGTCTGCTAATTACATGTAAGTAAGTAAGTAAGTAAGTAGTGGGCTTAAGCATGAAACGTTACATCTTTCATAACTTCAGTGGCTGTTAGATTTTAATAGCTGTTCAATTAAACTATTTAAATGGTTTTGATTCAAGAATGCAAATAAAATAATCACTTTAACAAACAACAATCACTTGCAGTAGTTTTTGGTTGTAAAGTCATACTAGTCTACTAATGGATTTTAACTATTGAATTGCAAAAATACCAAATTAATCTCAGTTAACAACCTATAAGAATATTATGAAGATGGCTAAAACTTCATCTGAGCGAAATTGAAACAATTATGCAAGAATAAAAGCTTCAGTGCCACCGAAGAAGCCTCCCATGTTGACCAAAGAACAAGTTCAGAAACATAGAGAACGAAAAAACATGCAGTTTAATAAAAGCTGCTTCTCAAGATTTTGATCATCAAATTTCTACATTGACTTCTCATCAAGAAGCTGGACCGTCGACATCGCAAAATTATATTCAAGAATTTCCTGAAGATTTTGATCCAGAAGATTTGAGTTCAAATGAATTACCTGAGGATTTTCAATTGATTCCTGAACCAGCTAAACAGAGTATACTGCAACAACCAGCTTTGATTGCATCATCCAAAAAGAAACAAAATCATATTTCAGCTGACCCACCTGTTGTATACCCTCCACAAATTTCAAAAATAGTTGAGCATGAAATCGTTTACAAGAAGATCGAACATGACCACAAGTCCTATAAAGAATTTGGACGACAAAAAATACATTTGGAGCTGTTTGTGATATCTGTGATCGATTATGGTATGGAAATTATGTAAAATTGTGCACTCCAGGAAGGTACTAGTTACTTCTAGAATTTCCAGCTGCAGACGTAATGATTATGAAAGCTTGTAATACTTCTCGAGCATCTCTCAAAAATTATTCCATTCCAACATTTTCAAAGAGCAACTCATCTGCCTCTATTGGATTTAGTGACCAAGTGTCTTATTTCTCCTTGCATACCATTCATACAAATTAGAAGACTAAGACATGGTTTTGGCCAATACAGAATTTAGGGCTATATTATAAATGTTCCTGTAAATGTTAATTCAATGGTCAATCATTTGCCCTGGAGAATGGATATACAATTATTGCATTTATGTTCATATCAGATGTAAGAAAATTCACAAATCGAGTTATTTAATGGGCTTGGTTCGTAAATGAGATGTTAAGGGTTTGGTTAAAGTATCTACTTACAACTCCTTTGTATCATCTGTGTGGTATCGAATTGACAAAGCATTCTTCAATGAAGACATGGAACACAGTGATGCTCCTACATGTGATGAAATGAGACAAGCTATACCTGTTGACGAAAGTTTAATTGCTCAACAACAAACTCTTTTGTGGAGCAATGACAAATATTTACGAATAGCTCCTACCATAAAGGTTACTTTTTGACGAACATGCCGAAGAATTGTCCTATCCTAGCATTTACTTTGGCCAGTATCTAGAGTTTACGGATAATTTAAAAGTTACACCGTTTATGATGGCATCGAGTGAACTTCGTCGTTCAGATCAGCGTGGAGTCATGCCTTATCTTCTTTATATGGCCACAGAAATAATGAGACTAAGAACCCGAGATTCGCTAACAGTTGCTTTTAATTATGTTGGAAAGGACACTAAGTTCACCAAAGAACAAATCCAGTCTCAAGAATACGTCCACATCTGCATTGAAAACAATTTAGCATTTTTGTAATCAGTTCTTAATTCAACTTATTACTGGACACAATGTAAAAGAGATCTGTTTGTGGTGATCAGACGATTGGGTAAACCTACGTTCTTAACTTTGAGTGCAAATGAAATTGATTGGCCTACATTTCTAAAAATTTTATTCAAATTAAAATATGATGATTTGGATATCCCTGACGAGCAAGCAGTAGTGCTTCATTTTATGAAAAAGGCAACTTAGTTAATGAAGGTGCCATAATGTGTACAATTCATTTTAATAAACTTGTGGATTGTATTTTAACTTTACTTCAGTCTAAGCATTTCAGTCCATTTTTACAATATTACTTTGTCAACTATTTTAAACGGATCAAATGTCAAAATCGTAGCAGTCCACATGCCCACATTCTTTTGTGGCTTAATAATGCTCCTAAAGAACCTATGGGAAACAGTATGAATGCAATGATAGCTATTAAAAATCAGCTCATGTCTGTTTCTACTGCAAAAGCCTCCAGTAATATTAAACTTCAAACTTACTTGTTACAAAATGATCTTGTTACTACCGACAAACAGGTTTGTTGTTTTGCAGCTCCATTTATGCCATCACGATATACAATGATTTTAATTCCCATGCCAAAAGCAAAAGCTCTACGGGTTAAATATAATGCTAAATACAAGAAATTATGGAAGAATATAGAGGACACAAATATACTAGCATCAATCACTTCTTTAAAAAAAATTGCATTCATTAGAATCATATTATATTGATTTTCTTCGAACTGTATTACTCAGCCAAAAGTCTTTCTGAAATGCGAGCCTCATCAAACATGGCATAACCCATTCAGTCCTTTTGTGTTTAGCATTTTAAAGCGTAACATGGGCATTCAATTCATCAAGGAAGAATATTCTTGTGCTGCTTATGTCATCAAATACGTAAATAAGACCAATTGTGGGATTAGCGCTTTACAGCATAAAATTATTGAAATAATGAACGAGTATCCTGAATTTGACATTGAAATTACAAGAAAATTAAGCATTGCCATGCTCAACTCTATTGAAATTACTAGTCAAGAGGCTGCTTGTTATTTGCTTCATCAACCAATGTCCAAGAGTTCAGTTGTTGTAACTTATATACCTACTTTGTGGCTCATTGAGCGACAGTGTAATAGAAAATCGATCAAAGAAATGGAATGAGAAAATATGGGTGACAATTCTACTGACATTTGGAAAGAGAATTGTTTTGATAAGTATGAGAAAAGACCTCAAGAACTAGAAAATGTTACTTTAGCTGGCTTGTTTCCAATTATACTTGCACTTCGGGATGTCAATATTGACTTTGTGAATATCCAAAAATACTTCAATATCAAAATTATGATATGCCTAATGACTTGAATGAATATAAACGAGAGATGGTTACTCTTCATTTACCTTTTTGAAGTGAGAGGAAATACTTTCTGAAATTAAATTTCTCGCTTTGTATGATGAACACGAACAAGTTATTTTAGAACTTTCAGGGGGCAACTAGAGGGAGTAATACTCTTGATATTTGATTATCAGTAGTGATTCTTCATGATTAAGAATCTGCAGATAAATGAATCACTAGGTGGCAGTGATCACAGTGCGCTGAAGTGGGATTTACTCAAAGAGGTAACTACAATTAGGGGTAAAGGGAAGGGTTATTGCTTTCGTAAAGGCGACTACGATGGACTGAGACAGTATTTAAATTCTATACAGTGGGACAAACTGATGATGTTACCAACAGCAAATTCAAAATAGGGAGCATTCAAAGAACTTATCTTGGAATCTACTAGGCTTTACATACCAACTAAGAAATATTGTTCAAGGTTTAGGCCTAAATGGATGTCAGATGAACTAATCAGACATATGGCAGAGAAGAAAAATGCATGGGGATAAATACAAATTAACACGTGACACAGAAGCCTATGATAGATACAAGTTGATCTGTAACTAAGTTACAAAGGAGGTTAGGCAGGCGAAGGCAGATTACGAGAAATCTTTGGCAAGGGATGCAAAGAAAAACAGCAAAGAGTTCTTTACTTATGTAAACTCTAGAAGGAAGGGGATGAATCAGATTGGTCCACTTGATATCGATGGGTCAACTGTTGATGATCCTGCTCAGGTTGCTAACAAACTAAATGAATATTTTGCATCGACATTCACACATGAGGAGTTTTTCAGCGAGGGGAATGCCAGAGGTGTATTCAACTCTGGCAGTAAGCTAGAGAATCTTGTAATAACTGAGAGTAAAGTGGAGGAGAAATTGTTGAAGATAAACACAAGAAAAGCACCTGAGGTGGATGGAATCTATCCAGTTATATTAAAGGAGGCAGCAAAGGAAGTAAGCAAACCCCTAGCCATAATTATGAGAGCTTCCTTGGACTCAGGGGAAGTGCCCATGGATTGGAGATGCAAATGTTACCCCAATTCACAAAGGAGGATCAAAGGCTGACACAAGTAACTATAGACCTGTGAGTTTAACTTCTGTTCCAGGAAAATTAATGGAGGCACTGGTTAAAGAAGCACTGCAGAATCATCTAGACAAGACTTCAGTTATAGCTCGGACCCAGCATGGTTTTGTTAAGGGGAAGTCTTGCCTGACCAATCTGATTGGATACTATGATGCAGTCACAAAAGAACTGGATGCAGGGAATAACTTTGATATTATATACTTGGATCTTAGAAAGGCTTTTGATACTGTTGCACATGGAAGACTGCTGCACAAATTGGAGCATTGTGACATTGGAGGCAAATTGCTGCTATGGATAAAGGGGTGGTTGAGGGGAAGAAGACAGAGAGTGGTAATCAATGGACACTGCTCATCATGGACTAATGTTATTAGTGGAGTCCCTCAGGGTTCAGTATCGGGTCCATTATTGTTTTCTGTATTTATAAATGATATTGATGATGGTATATCAAGCGTAATGTCCAAGTTTTCAGACGATACGAAGGTTGGCAGGGTTGTCAAGGACACTACTGACACTATGCTGCTGTAACAGGATCTGTAGAGGTTGAGCAGATGGGCTGAGAGGTGGCAAATGAAGTTTAACATTGACAAATGTAAAATACTACACATAGGAAACGGCAACCCCAGAGCAAAGTATCAACTCTGTGGTACTACACTGACAGTTGTAGAGAATGAAAGGGACCTGGGGCAATGAAAGGGCAGGCAGATATGAAGTTCTCTGAGCAGTGCATATGGGCTGCAAGAGTAGCTCATGGTGTATTGTCAATGATATATAGGAATTTTTCTAACAGGGATAAGGAGGAGATTATTCCCTTGTATAAGGCAATGGTCAGGCCACACCTAGAGAGGCGCCTCCATAGCCAGGTGGGAAGGAGCAGCAGTGCATAGCACATGCTTCTTGATTAGACCGGGGTTCGAGCCCGTCACCACCAAATACGGAGGATGCGGAAAGGTCAGGGAATGACCACCGCATATCCCGGAGCAATATGGCCTTAGTTGCTAATGCTCCTGAAAACCAAATAACAACAACAACAACAACAACAACAGCCACACCTAGAGTACTGTATACAGGTCTGGAGGCCTCATTTCAAGAAGGATGTAGAGCTGCTGGAACGAGTATAGAGAAGGGCAAAAAGATTAGTGAATGGAACAAGAAGGATGTAGAGCTGCTGGAACGAGTATAGAGAAGGGCAAAAAGATTAGTGAATGGAACAAACGGGTGCTCTTACAAAGAAAGGCTTAAATTTTGCAAATTACAGTGTCTGGAGACTAGGCACCAGCGAGGTGATCTGATAGAGGTGTATAAACCCTTGAATGGTTTGAGCATGCTCAATGCTAATGGGATTCTTCCTCTTGCTCAGTATAATCACCTTAGAGGGCATAAATTCAAATTGAGGAAAGACAGATGTAGGATAGATGTGAGGAAATTTGCCTTTAGACAGCGGGTGGTGGTTGGTGGAACAGACTTCCATCCCTTGTCGTGGAAGTTGATAGCCTAAATAAGTTTAAGGCTCAGCTGGACAGGTATTTCGAACGAACAGACGGGTGAAGTGGAAGTGGTTATTATTTATTTTTTTATTTATTTATTATTATTTATTTTTTTATTTATTTATTTTTTATTTTTTTGGCTGATGTGCATAAGCTTGCTTTCTCGCATCAAATGCCTCTACTAATGCTAATGCTAACTTCATAAAAATTCTGAATCTTACTTAGATATTCACAAAATTATGGAGATCTGTCATGAAGTATACCGTACTGACAAAGAAGTTGATGCAGTTGTTGTCTGTGATATACAAAACTTATCAATGTTGATTCGTGAAGATGCCGATCCATTTAAAGATTTCCACGAACACCCAGACAGTGAAATGAATTCCGATCTTCGACCAGCAACCCTAAATCAGCTTGGATAGAAATCCAAATTGATTTAGATTGCAAAGAAATTTCTTGTTTCTTTGCAATAGCAAAGAAACAAGAAAATTTAATGCCAGATAATCATTTTTGGGATTTAATGTGAAAAGCTAATTTAAGACAGGAAGGAATTTTATTGCATATAATTTCTACTTTACTTCAACCTAATCGTTAATCTATCCAAATATTCCTTGCTGGCTGTGGCAAGATGTTCACGATTGGATTATCAATGGAAGTTTATAATCTTTTTATTAGCACCGATAATTTCTTTAATGCCTACTAGCGGGGGCTCCACTTGCTTTGCTCGCCAACTCCCTCGCACGCTTTTCTACGTAAAATGTAGAGGTATGACGGAGTAAGTCAAATCTTTTCTACATAAAAGGCACCTGTCGAAATGCACTGGTTGACGTCTAATCAGGAAATGACCTATGTAATTATTTACCTGTGCATTTGTAGTGATGGAATTGCCCTGCCCACTTGTACCATGTGACCTGCATCCGTCTTCTTCCATTGGCTACCCTACCACACAGCATTCTCAAAGCAAAATAAATATCACTACGTAATTAAATAAATATCACCTGTGTTTACTTAGGCCACTTAGGAAAAGGCCTTTTGCTTCGGGTTCCATAATACACGAGGAATATTATTGCATCCGAAAGAGCAGAACTAAAATATTTAACAAAAATATTTACAAACAGTAAATCTTGCACCCTTTCTTTTGTTGGGATATCAGAGACATGGTGCCACACAGACATAAGCAGTGCAGAACTGGAATTTGGGGAGTACAATGTGGACAGAAAGGGAGGAGGGGTTATGCTGTTAGTTAAGAAACACAAAATCTAAGGAAGTGCATCCAATTGATGTTGGTGGACAATGCAATGTTGAGTCTGTTTGGTGTGATATAAGCACTGGGAAAGGAAAAATGAGAGTAGGTGTGTGTTATAGGCCAAATGAATTTGATGAGTATAATGAGCATTTGTGCAGAGAAATAGAGTGGGCCAGTAAATCAGAGAGTCTTATAATGGGGGATTTTAATTTCCCAGATATTGACTGGAATTTGTGTGTTGGTCACTCACACACTAGCAAGGTGTTTGTGGATTTATTGGATGATTGTTTTCTAAATCAGCATGTTCTGGAGGCAACTAGAGGGAGCAATACTCTTGATTTGATTATCAGTAGTGATTCTTCATGCATTAAGAATCTGCAGATACAGGAACCACTAGGTGGCAGTGATCACAGTGTGCTTAAGTGAGATTTACTCAAAGAGGTAACTACCATCAAGGGCAAAGGGAAGGGTTTTTGCTTTCATAAAGGTGACTACGGTACTCTGCGACATTATTTAAACTCTATACGGTGGGACCAACTGATGATGTTACCAACAGCAAATTTAAAATGGGAAGCATTCAAAGAATTAATCTTGGAAGCTACTAGGCTTTTCATACCCACTAAGAAATATTGTTCAAGGTTTAGGCCTAAATGGATGTCAGATGAACTAATTAGAGATGTGACAGAGAATAAAAATGCATGGGATACATATAAATTAACATGTGACACAAAAGCCTATGATAGATAAGCTGGTCTGTAACCAAGTTACAAAGGAGGTTAGGCAGGCAAAGGCAGATTACAAGAAATCTTTGGCAAAGGATGCAATGGAAAACAGCAAAGAGTTCTTTACTTATGTATACTCTAGAAGGAAGGGGATGAATCATATTGGTCCACTTGATATCGATGGTTCAACTGTTGATGATCCTGCTCAGATAGCTAACAAACTAAATGAATATTTTGCATCTACATTCACATCAGGAGTTATTTAGGGAGGGGAATGCCAGATGTGTATTCAACTCTGGCAGTAAGCTAGATAACCTTTTATTAACTGAGATAAAGTGGAGGAGAAATTGTTGAAGATAAACATAAGAAAAGCAGCTAGGGAGGATGGAATCTATCTAGTTATATTAAAGGAGGTAGCAAAGGAAGTATGAAAACCCTTAGCCATAATTATGAGAGCTTCCGTGGACTCTGGGGAGGTACCCAAGGACTGGAGATGTGCAAATGTGAGTTCAATCCACAAAGGAGGATAAAGGGGAGACACAGGTAATTACAGACCTGTTAGTTTAACTTCTGTTCCAGGGAAATTAATGGAGGCACTGGTTAAAGATGCATTGCAGGATCATCTAGACAAGAATTCAATTATAGCTTGGACACAGCATGGGTTTGTTAAGGGAAGTCTTGCCTGACTAATTTGATTGGATACTATGATATAGTTACAAAGGAACTGGATGCAGAGAATAACTTTGATATCATATATTTGGATCTTAGAAAGGCCCTTGATACTGTTGCACATGGAAGACTACTGCAAAAATTGGAGCAGTGTGGCATTGGAGGTAAATTTCTGCTATGGATAAAGGGATGGTTGAGTGGGAGAAGACAGAGAGTTGTAATCAATGGACACTGCTCATCGTGGACTAATGTTATTAGTGGAGTCCCTCAGGGTTCAGTGTTGGGTCCATTGTTGTTTTCTGTATTTATAAATGATATTGATGATGGTATATCCTGCTTAATGTGTCCAAGTTTGCAGACGATACGAAGGTTGGCAGGGTTGTTAATAACTAATGACAGTACACTGCTGCAACAGGATCTAGAAAAGTTGACCAGATCGGCTGAGAGGTGGCAAATGAATTTAACATTGACAAATATCAAGTTCTGCATATGGGAAACAGTAACCCCAGAGTAACGTATCAACTCTGTGGTACTACACTGACAGTGGTAAAGAAAAAAGGACCTGAGGTGATTGTGCAGGCAGATATGAAGTTTTTTGAGCAGTGCAGATGGTCTGCAAGAGTAGCTCATGGTGTCTTGTCAATGATATACAGGAATTTTTCTAGCAGGGATAAGGAGGTGATTATCCCCTTGTATAAGGCAACTGTCAGGCCACACCTTGAGTACTGTATACAGGTCTGGAGGCCTCATTTTAAGAAGGATGTAGAGCTGTTGGAACGAGTACAGAGAAGGGCAACAAGATTAGTGAATGGAATAAAGGGTTGCTCTTACGAAGAAAGGCTTAAGTTTTGCAAATTACAGTGGCTAGAGACTATGTACCTGCTAGGTGATCTGATTTAGGTGTATAAAGTATTGAATGGTTTGAGCATGCTCAATGCTGATGGGATTCTTCCTCTTGCTCAGAATAATCACCTGAGAATCACCTTGCTCAGAATAATCACCTGTAATTACCTGAGAGGGCATAAATTCAAATTGAGGAAAGACGGTTGTAGGATTGATGTATGGAAGTTTGCATTTAGCCGGCGTGTGGTTGATTGGTGAAACAAACTTCCATCTGTCGTTGTAGAAGTAGATAGCTTAAATAGATTCAAGGCAGAACTTGACAAACATTTGTAGTGAGTGGATTGGTGAAATAAGGGTTATTTTATTTTATTTTTTTTTTTGGCCCTGCTACGTAAGCTTGCTTTCTTGCATCATGTGACCTTGCTAATGCTAATAAAATGCAAACATTATGGAGGAAGACAACATTAAATTTGTTGTCTTTCAGTGCAACAAACATTGGCATGCATCCCACATACACACTTTACATTGTCAACAGCAAGTGTCTGATTCTGCCCAGTAACCCATTTGTGTTCCTTTCATTTAACATTCACCTACCTCATGGACATGCTTCACCGTCTAATACAAGACCACGCCTGGCATCATTTCATGTTCCATTGCAGCGTTTTTTTGTATATTAAAGTCAGCTGATGAAGGGACCAATCATCCCAACATTGTAGATGTATGATTGTTAATATTTGCATAGTTTTGCATTGTATAATTATTATTATTTGTATAATAATAAAATTATAATGCACTGATCAAAATCTAACCAGGAAATGACCTATGTAATTATTTACCCGAGCATTTCTAGTGATGTAATTGCCCACCCCCCTTCTCCCATTAACTCGAATAAGTGACGTAATTGCCTGGCCATCTTCTCCCATTGGCTCGAATAAATATCACTCTATACATTAAATGCTTTTTTAATGTATAGAGAGAGATAACTTGTGCTTCTACTGGAAAAGCTGCTGTAGCTATTAATGGTACTACCGTGTACTACCGTATTAATGGTACTAATGGTACTACCGTATTAATGGTACTAAAGCTGCTGTAGCTATTAATGGTACTACAGAATTTAGGGCCATATTATAAATGTTCCTGTAAATGTTAATTCAATGGTCAGTCATTTGCCCTGGAGAATGGATATACAATTATTGCATTTATGTTCATATCAGATGTAAGAAAATTCACAAATCGAGTTATTTAATGGGCTTGGTTCGTAAATGAGATGTTAAGGGTTTGGTTAAAGTATCTACTTACAACTCCTTTGTATCATCTGTGTGGTATCGAATTGACAAAGCATTCTTCAATGAAGACATGGAACACAGTGATGCTCCTACATGTGATGAAATGAGACAAGCTATACCTGTTGACGAAAGTTTAATTGCTCAACAACAAACTCTTTTGTGGAGCGATGACAAATATTTACAAATAGCTCCTACCATAAAGGTTACTTTTTGACGAACATGCCGAAGAATTGTCCTATCCTAGCATTTACTTTGGCCAGTATCTAGAGTTTACGGATAATTTAAAAGTTACACCGTTTATGATGGCATCGAGTGAACTTCGTCGTTCAGATCAGCGTGGAGTCATGCCGTATTGAAAATTTCCATATCGAAGAATCTACCTTTGTCTTTTGAAGTTGTTCAACAGTATTATACTCTTTACAAATATGTTTGTGTTTTAATTAGCGAGGAAGTTAGTATGATTGGAGCTGATCTTTTATCTCTGATGGATGTTCACCTGCTACAAATTACAGGCTGTGTAGATCATAATTTTGGTGGGTGGGTTAGACATTTTTTTGATTGGTGATTTGCAACAGCCACCCCCTGTATGAGCAATGCCTATTTATCAACAGATAAAGCAACACATTGCAGGCCCTAATCTATGTTGTAGATTACAATATTACAAACTCAATGAAGTGATGAGACATTCAAATTCAGAATTCTTGAGAGTTTTGACAAAAATTGGAAACAGTGTTCAGTTAACCAACAAAAAACAAACTTATTGAGTTAAGATTTGTAAGCAAAGAAGCAGCATATAATTTGTGTCCTGATGACGTTCGTTTATATTTGAAAAATAAATCTGTGAACTTTAAAACAATTCTGTGTTAAATCGGTACCGTAATGTTGATTGCTCAAGACATTTGTTGGTTGCAGAGGTGCAGAATGTGAGGCTCGTATGACAAAAACTTCAAAAACTGGGAATATTAGACACTAATGGATTACTGTATGAACTTCCTTTACTTATTGGCAAACCATACTTGATAATCACTAATATTGATGTAGCTAATGGAGCTTTAGGAAAATTGGGATGTATTGAACATGACGAAGAGATTACTTCTATGAAACATCTTTGGTTGAAATTTCCAGGATCACCTGCTGTGGGTCAGCTGGCTAGAATGAAGGCTCGTCGACTTACTATGGCTAGAGAAATCGATTTAGAAGCCATACCAATTGCAATAAGAAGTACGACTGTTCATTGAATAAGATCAGAATGATCTAGGCTAAACAAAATCATTTTCAACTAATACCAGCTTGTGCTATTACCATCCATAAAGCTCAGGGCGGTACTTTCGATTCCGTAGTTTATGAATACGGGAAATGTCACGAACAACAACTAGTTTATGTTGCATTATCTCAAGTTACCGATATCAATGATCTTTACATTAATTGCTCCAATTGGAGAAAAGAAGTTTTATCATGGACTGAGAAATGCTACATCCACTTTTGCACTTCAGGCTGAAATGACCAGGTTATCGTGTAATCCTCTTCTTACCATGCAAGATACATATACGAATTTATCAGTAAACAAGATCTTTCCATTCTAACGTTAAATTGTCAAAGTTTACATGTTCACAGTGACGATCTTACTGATGCAGTCACCCAACAATCAAATTTACGTCTACTTTCTGAAACATGGCTAAATAACAATGAAGGAGTAAGCATACCTAACTTTGATTGTGTTGTTCAATTCAAATGAGAAAGTCAACGGGTTGGCAGTTTTTCGTAAGAGAGAAAATCATACTCGCGTTACTTTTCATATGGAAGTGATCTATATAATATTGGTGTAAATACGCCATAGAAAACTCTTAAACGAAAAAACTACGTTTGTAGTGCGAAAGGGCATCATTTTATCTGTATCTCTTATTAGCATTAGCAGAGGCATTTGATGCAAGAAAGCAAGCTTATGCAGCATCAGCCAAAAAAAAAAAAAAAAAACCTTCCACTTAACCCCTCCGTTCGTTCAAAATACCTGTCCAGCTGAGCCTTAAATTTATTTAGGCTATCAACTTCCACGACAAGGGATGGAAGTCTGTTCCACCAACCAGCCACCCGCTGGCTAAAGGCAAATTTCCACAGGTCTATCCTACATCTGTCTTTCCTCAATTTGAATTTATGCCCTCTCAGGTGATTATTCTGAGCAAGAGGAAGAATCCCATCAGCATTGAGCATGCTCAAACCATTCAAGGTTTATACACCTCTATCAGATCACCTCGCTGGTGCTTAGTCTCCAGACACTGTAATTTGCAAAACTTAAGCCTTTCTTCGTAAGAGCACCCCTTTGTTCCATTCTCTAATCTTATTGCCCTTCTCTGTACTCGTTCCAACAGCTTATACAAGGGAATAATCACCTCCCTATCCCTGCTTGAAAAATTCCTGTATATCATTGATAAGACACCATGAGCTACTCTTGCAGATGTTCTGCACTGCTCAGAACTTCATATCTGCCTACACAATTACCCCCAGGTCCTTTTCATTCTCTAGAACTGTCAGTGTAGTACCACAGAGTTGATACGTTGCTCTGGGGGTTGCTGTTTCCCATATGTAGTACTTTACATTTGTCAAATGTTAAACTTCATTTGCCACCTCTCAGCCCATCTGCTCAACCTTTCCAGATCCTATTGCAGCAGCATAGCGTCAGTAGCGTCCTTAACAACCCTGCCAACCTTTATATCGTCTGCAAACTTAGACATTAAGTTTGATATACCATCATCAATATTATTTATAAATACAGAAAACAACAATGGACCCAATACTGAACCCTGAGGGACTCCATTAATAACATTAATTCATGATGAGCAGTGTCCATTAATTACCACTCTCTGTCTTCTGCCACTCAACCATCCCTTTATCCATAGCAACAATTTGCCACCAATGCCACACTGCTCCAATTTGTGCATCAGTCTTCTATGTGCAACAGTATCAAAAGCCTTTCTAAGATCCAAATATATAATACCAAAGTTATTCCCTGCATCCAATTCTTTTGTGACTACATCATAATATCCCATCAGATTGGTCAGGCAAGAGCTTCCCTTAACAAAACCATGCTAAGTTAAACTCACAGGTCTATAACTACTTGTGTCAGCCTTTGATCCTCCTTTGTGAATTGGGGTTACATTTGCACATCTCCAGTCTGTGAGTACCTCCCCTGAGTCCAAGGAAGCTCTCATAATTATGCCTTACGGATTGCTTACTTCCTTTGCTGCCTCCTTCAATATAACTGGATTGATCCCATCCACCCCCAAGTGCCTTTCTTATATTTATCTTCAACAATTTCTCCTCCACTTTACTCTCAATTATTACAAGATCATCTAGCTCACTGCCAGTGTTTACTTCATCTGTGGCATTCCCCTTCCTGAATAATTCCTCATGTGTGAATGTTGATGTAAAATATTGATTTAGTTTGTTAGCTACCTGAGCAGGATCATGAACAGTTGAACCATCGATATCAAGTGGACCAATCTGATTCATCCCCTTCCTTCTAGAGTTTACATAAATAAAGAACTCCTTGCTGTTTTTCTTTGCATCCTTTGCCAAAGATTTCTCGTAATCTGGCTTCCCCTGTCTAACCTCCTTTGTAACTTAGTTACAGATCAACTTATATCTATCATAGGCTTCTGTGTCACATGTTAATTTGTATGTGTCCCATGCATTTTTCTTCTCTGCCATATGTCTCATTAGTTCATCTGACATCCATTTAGGCCTGAACCTTGAACAATATTTCTTTGTTGGTATGTAAAGCCTAGTAGCATTCCAAGATAAGTTCTTTTAATGCTTCCCATTTTGAGTTTGCTGTTGATAACATCTCAGTTGGTCCCACTGTATAGAACTTAAATACTGTCTCAGACCATCCTAGTCACCTTTACGACAGCAGTAACCCTTCCCCTTACACCTGATGGTAGTTACCTCCTTGAGTAAATCTCACTTAAGCACACTGTGATCACTGCCACCTAGTGGTTTCTGCATCTGCAAATTCTTAATGCAAGAAGAATCACTACTGATAATCAAATCAAGAGTATTGCTCCTTCTAGTTGCCTCCCGAACATGCTGATTTAGAAAACAGTCATCCAATAAATCCACAAAAGCCTTGCTAGTGTGTGAGTGACCATCCCACAAATTCCAGTCAGTATCTGGGAAATTAAAATCCCCCATTATAAGACTCTCTGATTTATTGGCCCACTCTATTTCCCTGTACAGTTTCTTATTATACTCATCAGAGTCATTAGGCCTATAACACACTCCTACTCTCAATTTTTATCTCCCAATGCTTATGGGCATCTCCGTAGCCAGGTGGGAAGGAGCAGCAGTGTGTAGCACACGCTTCTTGATTAGACCAGGGTTCGAGCCCGTCACCACCAAATACTGAGGATTCAAAAAGGTCAGGTAAAGACCACTGCATATTCCCGGAGCAATATGGCCTTAGTTGCTAATGCTCCTAAAAACCAAATAACCAACCAACTAACCCAATGCTTATGTCACACCAAACTGACTCGACACTGCACTGTCCAGCGATGTCAACTGGCTTCACTTCCTTGGATTTTATGTTTCTTAGCTAATAGCATAACCCCTCCTCCCTTCTTATCCTGTCTATCCTTTCTGTAGATGTTGTACTCCCCAAATTCCAGTTCTGCATTACTTATATCTGTGTGACACCACGTCTCTGATATCCCAACAGTATCCGCCTTTGATGCTTTGAGCAATACCTAAAATTCATCAAATTTATTTACCAAACTCCTAGCATTGGTGTACACGCAAGTATACATGCACCTCTTAGCTACCCTAGCGCAACTCATGTGTTTACTTGTACCCCAATGACTCCCAGTAGTCTCTGAAATATCCTGCATCTTATTTTCCAAGCTGCTGCTCATTTCATTAGAAGCAGTGCAAGAATCACTTTCACCTCTTCCGGTGGCTACTGTTAATCTATTAGTCCTTGTATCCCCCCAATCTAGCAGTTTTCCGACCCACCTAACACTGCCTCGATAGCATCAGCAAACATTCTTGCACCCTTTCTATTTAAGTGTATCCCATCCCTGTAGAAGCAGTCTCTCCTGTTAACAAGTACAGACCAGGCTGAAAAAAATTCCACCCCTTGAGCCTTGCACAATCTTTCCAGGGCCGAATTGGTCGACAGGGCCCTCATCCTATACTCCCTCCTATCGTGTCTATGATGATGATGAACATATGATGCCTTGTTGCATTGACTTTGACATAAATATTATTATGTACACCTTTTGGCATCTTTAATATTGTTGGATTATCTTCACAACTGGATTGTCATGTTTGCAATACCAGGGTACCTGCCCACCCACCAATGAAGGGCCAGTAAGCCTTGAAACGGTGTCTAGGTGGTGTGGTACCCACTGAGAATAAGTAACTATAGTCTTCTCTTTTAGTGAAGCATTACTTATTCAAGGTAGTGCAATGCATGGCAACTCATTGTGAAGGATGAGCCCAATATGAGATACAGAAAAAATGATGCCCTTTCAGACTACAAACGTAGTGTTTTTGTTTGAGTTTTCTATGGTGTATTTACACCAATATTATATAGATTATTTATCATCTTAAACATATGATGCCTTGTTGCATTGACTTTGACTTAAATATGGAAGTGATTTATCGACAAACTGTTGAAAAATCAGTTTCTGATTTTCCAACTAGACATTTGTGCAGCTGAATGCCTTCTTCCTGATGGTCAAACAATATTGTCGGTAGCCATTTCACCTAACCAAAAGATCGAACACTTCATTGAATTCATCCATTTTGTTTTACTTACACGATTGAAGGAGCTGCACTGCTACAACAATTTTCTCTCAAAAAATGTGACTGAATACCAATGATACTTAGTGGTGATTTCAACATTAATTTTGCAGATTCTCAATCCAAGCCTTTGACTGTTTTCTTAGAAAATAAATTTGGACTGATGCTAAATACTTATAGAACTGTATTGACTACTAATCATGGAACTATAATTGATGCTGTGTTTCAAAGACATTTACACTCCATAAAATCTCAAGTGTCTATATCATATTTTAGTTATCACACACCCATTGTAAGTAAATTACCTATTGAACATGTATTGCAACCTCAAATTGACGAAACCGTTGAATAAAAATAAATGCTTTAAAATGTTAAACATGTTTGGATTCGTTTCATTCCTAAAACCCTTTAACCTTGTCCAAGCCAAGGATGTTTTCACATAAAATAAAAATCTTTCGTGCATGCAGGGTACACATGCTGCTTTTTATATTGTCTCTTTGAACTGGTAGATGAATATTAATTTTAATCATTTGGTGTTGAAAATCCATCGAAGCTGGGTTTCTTTTTTTAAATTTTGGGAAGTTTTCAAAATCAGTGATGTGATGCTCCTTCTGACATAGAAGGAAAAGATTTTCCCTTCTATGTTTTTTAGCTTTTTGATATGCCATAACAAGGTAGTGTAGTAACCATATGTTTAGTTAGGCTCAGTGAAATAAAATCATCAGATATACATTGTGTAAATGAAAGATTGGACATTCCAAGGATATCATTATATGTGGATATTTTTCGGTAATTACAAATGATATTTTCATTGGCGCAAAAACCCAAATGAATAAATAACTACCATCTTTTCGGGAGTATACAGTAAATAAAGAAATGTAATTTATCTACTCCTACTTGTGTGTCTTTGTACAAATGGTACATAGGTAATTATGGTATAATTTTTACATGTACACTCAGTGATCACTGAATTACAACCACCTCATCCATATTGGACTGTGCTACATAACTTACAGTATAAAAATCCAAACTGATTCGTACACTAGAGCAATCGAAATTTGCTTCTGGTCGTGCAAGTCAAAGTGATAAAGTAGCAGTCATGGGATGTAGTAAAGATACCATGTATTTCATAAGTGTGTGATTGTGGGAGTTCATGCATTGGGTGCTTCCTTATTGGAAATGAAACATCTTGTTGGTTGCTCACAGTCCACTGGTTAAGGTTTACAAAGAATGGTGTTGAACAGGTCAAACCACCTCCTGCTGGCAGAATTGTAAACGATTGTGCAAGGTGGATGTGTGTAGTAAGCGAAGGTTGTGTGTTGTATGGGCTCAATAGTAGGTCACTGTGTCAGTTGACATCACAGTACAATATGGGGGAATGCAAGAAGAAACAGTGTTCCAAATAACGACGTGCTGCATACTCATTCAAGCCCGTCACTACCAAATATGGAGGATGCGGAAAGGTGAAGGGAATGACCACCTCATATTCCCGGAGCAATATGGCCTTAGTTGCTAATGCTCCTAAAAAACCAAATAACAAACAAACAAACAAACAAACAAACAGCTGCATACTCTGCTGTATGGAATTTCACAGCAGACCACCTGAAAGACACTCTCTCTCTCCTCATTGCTGATCATCATTGATGGTGAATGCTGTGGTGTCAACAATGTGCTGTTTGGACATTGGAGGACTGGAAATGAATGTGCTGGTAGGATGAGTCAATATATCCATAGGTGCAATATGCCAGTAGATGCCTTCGTGTGTGAAGCAAGCAACACGAGTTCTTGGACTCATCATGCATGGTGCCCATTATCCAGGCAGGTAGCTGTTGTTGCATATTTTTCTGTCAAGAACTAGGATCCCTGGTGCTTATGGATTTTCACTTCAATATTTCTCTGGTGAAGTCTACCGGCAGCTCTTAGGGGAGACCCTGTGCATCCTATCATGTTGCATTTTTTCCCCAAAGAGAAATGGGCTCTTCTGAGATGGAAATGTGCCCGCATTGTGCATGAGCAGTTCGAGGCACACTGAAGATATCACTCATCTTGATTGGTCTCCATATTTCCCTGACCTTAATCCAACACCTGTATAATGTTTTGGAAGAGGAAGTGAGGCACACAGCCGTAATCTATTCTGACACTGTAAAGCTTTCCAGGCATGGTGGCTGCAGATCCTTAAGTATATTTTCAGATACCTAGTGTAGTCAATGTGTAGGCAAATAGCAGCTGTTATCCATGTGAACAGTGGCTCAACACAGGATTAGGTAGGTTGCCATAAGTCAGTGATTATTGAGATATATTTTAAGTATGCTTTATTTCTTTTATAATTGGCCAGCTAGATTAGATCAAGTAGTCTTCATTGCTAAAACTATTTCAGAATCCATCAGAAAGTTTGAAAAAAATGGAAGATATTAATTATCGGACATTCATCAAAAGGATTGCCCAGTTTTATAAGCCAAGTAACAAACAGTTCTCAGAAATAGAAGCGGAAAGAGAAGTAGGACACCAAATATGTGTTGTTGGATGTTTTCTCCTTGATTTTTTATTAGAAATAGATGAGGTTAGTAAAGTAACAATTTTATTAATTTCTTCTAGCTCTATTTAATAATTTTTTTTCACCCAAGCTTAAGGTTAACTATGATTTTTTCTTGTCTTGTAATTTTTCACATACTTCTAATAATATTTTTAATTTCATTTGATTGATAAAATACTTAATATTAAACTTTGTTATCCAAAAAAAAAAATTGAGGGTTGATCAAAATTGAGCAGTTCGAGGCACATTCATGGTTGATCAAAATTAGAATTTTTATCAACCATGATCATTTTTTTTGGATAGCAAAACAGTATATAACAGGGCTTAACTATGCTAATTGTAATGGTCTTGTCTTTTGTTCTTACAAACTAAAAATATTCAAAGTAGTGACAATGGTTTAATGCAATTACATATATACATATTTTTACACTAATCGTTATTGTATGCTCAAGAGATGCTTGATGTGACAACAGGTATATAGCTATAGTAAAACTACCAAACCTCATTTTATTGTAAAGAAATATTTCCTACAGTTTTTATCATACATGGTGTGAGTCAGAAATTTCCTTCTGGCTGTGGTAATTAATATAGACTTTGTTTGTTACATGTTGGCTTTGTCCACTTTAAAGTGGTCTCCTCCAGAGTTTATACTTTTATCCTACCACTTCTCTCACTGTTTGAAGCATCCCTGGAACTCCTGTATCATGATTCTGTCCAGCACTTTTTGCTGGACAGAATCATGATACAGAATCAAATCTTCATCCTTTTAATTGGATTTTCATTTTGGGGGCAGGAAGAATTCACAGTGGACCAGGTTAGGAAAATAGGAAGGGGTGGGACCATTGCCATTTTTTCTTGGCTAAAACCTGCTGAACCAACAGTCTTGTGGACTGGTGTATTGTTGCAATGTAAAAGCTAATTCTTTCATTTCAGTACTCAAGTCAGTAGTATTACTTAATTAGTTGACTTAATTAATTAGTACTGGAGTGAATGTTTTAAAATCTTTTTTTTATCTTATCCTCCTGCCCCACCTACTTCTATGCTGTCTAACGTGAAGGCATATAAAATTTTGCATGTGAAAATGTTTCCTAAGAAATTCATTAATTGTTACAAATGCTATGAATTTCCATTCTCAGTTTCTTGCAAAACATTCTTATTTTACCATAAGTTTAGTGCATGCTCCATTTTGCTGACCAAGTTTCTGAATACTTGCACCAATATTTGTAATGTAAGGATACAGATTCATCAATTTCATAACAGCAGAGCAACCGTGGCTTTTTAGTCTATGGGTGTAACAGGTTTCCCGCAGAACATCTTCTCTTTCAAGACACCTCCCCCAACAAGAAAATTTCATGCAGGTCCAAGTCTGGACTTGGGAGTAACCAAAAATACCTGAAGTTCTTTCCAATGACTAACTAGGATAGCAGTATGACAAAATGTGAGAATAAAAAAAATGCTGTGCAAAAAATTTCAAAATGACATTAGCTGTATGTGGTATGCACCGTCTTGCATAAACCACTGAGTGTCCATGGGTAGCTGAGTCCATGGGCTGCATTAGAAAGTCAATCAAAAGCACATGCTGCAGGTACTTCTGTGACTTAATAGTTTTACTGAAGAAGAAGAAGAAGAATTAAACTGTGACTTGAGAGGGCTACCCACATGGTATCTCCCTTCCCCATGAACAATTTCCAGGATTTATAACCTGGATGGCCTAGTACGATATGTAAAAAGCTACATTTAACGTGTTTGCTGTATCAACACTTATAAGTGCTCAGTGGTACCCTAAGCTGTGCCATAACATATATAGGTAGTTATTCTTAAGTAGTCAATATATGAGTGGTGAAATAAATTGCTTGAATCTGTCAGCACACTGATTGAACTTTCAGCTATCAGTATAAATAATTCTGTTTTGTTTATAGCTTGGCATGTATTTTATAGTTTCTTGCTTGTGTTGAAGTTAGTTTATCTTTATAGAATAGACTTTGGATAAAAGATTGCATTTTGTTCTGATTTAGAGCTCAGCCCAAAAAGTAAGTGTTCCCTTTTAGCTATGAATTACAGACTTTTACTTTGCAACCATTTATAAAGTTTTGGAGTGTTGAGAATTTTGGAATGTTATTTCTCAATATTCAGAGAATTACAGCACACTGAATAAGCTCTCTCAAATATATGTCGCAGGAAATGTGTCAGTACTGTAAAGTATTAAATGCACCTTTAAAATTATCATGATAGAAGCCAAGAATGCATATATAGCATGAGGAAGATGCTGGCCAGATAAAGCAGAAAAAGATGGCATGGGAAAGTTACAGAAAGGTGAAAATACTTAAGCCTACAGCAGCTACAAAGTTCATCTATAATAGTACCACAGAAAAAGGTTAGGGTGGCAAAGGAAGAATATGTGAAATTGCTGGCAAAGGAGAGAAAAGAACAGGGAAGTGGAGTTTTTTGTGTATTTGACAACAAATAAAAGAACAGATCAGACCCTTATGTAATGAGTGTAGGAAAGGCTCTAATAATGTGGCTGATTTTGCAGATGAATTGAAGAGGTATTCTGCATTGATATTTACAGACAAAAGATCCTTCATCACAAGGACAAACTGTGCAGGTGAAGCTGGGAAGAATGAAACTAGCAATATTGAAATTTTGATTATTTATTAAAAAAACTTTTGTCCCTTAAAGGAAGTAAGGCTTCTGTGGTTGATGGCATATATCCAGTAATAGAGGGAGGTGTCAAGAGAGTGCATGAAACCACTAAAGTTAATTATGAGGAATTGGAGAGTGTCTAGGAGCTAAAAATCATCTTTGTTACAAGAGGTAATCAAGTGCTTGATCTTGTATACTCTAATTTTCCACTTCAAGAAAAACTTAGCAGCAATATTACATTTAAATATGACCACAAAAGTAGAGAATTGCAAGCAACAATTAGCTGCAGGAATCCTTGCCCTCCTCTGGAAATCACTAAAAGAATATCATCAATTAAATTTCTTCAGAAAGAAAAGTTTTTGCATCTCTTAAAATACTACCCATGGGATTTTCTTAAAAATATTCCTATACAGGACGCTACTTTTCTTCTTATAAAATGGCTGGATCAACTGAAAGCAGAGTCGGCATCCAAACTTGTTAGAATATCTTCTCACTCCAAACCTTGGTTCAAATCCCACCTGAAACCATACTTTAAAAGTAAGCAAAAATACCACAGATAGTTGAAGGAATATGGCACTTCTAATGGCACTCTCTATGGCACTAGTAAATATAAAAGAGCAGAGCTTTGTTTCAACTAAAAAAAAAAAAATTCAGTCGTACAAAAATTATATTATGTCCACGCTCAAGTACAATAAAAGAGCACGTTCTACAAAAACAACAGCTATCTTACAGCATGATCTAGTTTTTGAATGGATAAGATGCAATATGGAAGACAGAATATTCGGATGCAATACTCGGAGACACATCATGTTGCACGTTGTCTGCTTGTTCATAAGAATTAAATGCTATGCAAAACAGATTTATAGCATTTAATTCTTATGAACAAGCGGACAACGTGCAACATGATGTGTCTCTGAGTCAAGCTAATTAACCAACTTGTGAACAAGAATACAGTTCAGCATGCAGTTAACCAATTATGCCCTAGTAGTAATGAAGGTCCTGACGGTATCCCTGGTTTTATTATTAGATTGCCCAGCGTATACATCATTGATTTGTTAGTGCATATCATTTCCAGGTGCATCTCCCAGCCATTCCTTCCAAGACAGTGGAAAACTTTCAGGATTATGCTGATTCCTAAAAAAGCTTGCAGAAATAACCATCCCAGCCATCGGCCAATTTCCTGTTTCATCAATAATTATTAAAATTATTGAAAAAATCATGCTACTATATTTTCAACATGCAACCTTCGCTAATGCACCTGTCAATTTGCATTTTGATCCTAGAGGGTGCTCTACAACAACAAGCCTAGTTGACACCATTGTACGCATCCAAACTGTTTCAAGATAAGGCAAAATGCGATGTATTTTATTTTGACATCAAAGGTGCTTTCAACAACATATATCTCGAAAAAAGCTTTTGAAATATTAAAAAAATCATTTTCTCTTTGACACAATGATTATTTCCTATCTTCAGTACAGCCTAATTCGCAGACTTCTCCTCTTCCCCACTTGTACTGACAATATTCTCGTCACAACCTCAACAGGCATTCTTCAAGGAGCCGTTCTCCAGTACTATATTTTCAGCATCTCTTCAACCACTTCTACAAGAAAATCCAAATCTACTGGCATATGCCAATGATTTAAAGTTATTTATAATCTCCAAAGCCAGTGATGATATTCGCAAAGTTATCAATGATGCAAATTCACAGATTTGTGAAATCAAGTATCTGAAAGATCTCAATCTGACTATAAATGTAAGCAAATCTGCTCAAATTACTTATTCCCTTCGGAAACAACACAACCACATAGAAATAAAAATTGCAGATGTCCCAATTCCAAATGTTTATGCTCACAAAGACCTTGGAGTTGTTTTTGATAAAAAATCTCTCCTTTAATGCCCACTTTTACCGTATTTCCCCACGTATAAGACGCACCTTAATTTTGGGGCCCGAAATTTGAAAAAAAAATGTATTACATAAAGTTATTGAACTCAAGTTTTATTCATCATAAAATTCATACAACTCCTCATAACTTGAATTCAGCACTGTATGAAAATCTTTTCTGAGCCATTTCTGGGCAGAACGAGGCAAAACGTAACCTAATATACCGGTAACAAGTGCGAAACAATGAGCACAAGGACAAGCAGCCCGAAAAAGCTCGAAATGCAAGTAAAAAAATCTATAACCACTGTATAAGACACACCCAGTTTTTAGACCCCCAAATTTTTCGAAAAAAGGTGCGTCTTATACATGGGAAATACGGTATATGTTGCTCAAAAAATTCAAAAATCAAAATGGTTAATCAAACAAGTAACAGCAGTGATTCAAGGGGCAGAAAAACAGTCATTAAGCATGTTCAAAGATGTATCTTTCCCATTCTGTCCTATGCTTCCGAAATCTGGTCTGGTGCTCCTCAAGTAACTATCAAGAAATTCCTTGCCCTAGAATATTTGGTTCTTAGATGGCTCAATAGTAAGCTTCGTTTTCCCCATACAATATCCAGGCAACAGCTTTATGAAAACCTAAAAACAAAGCCTCTGCAACTGATAATCAACGAGTCTGGAGTCATGCTTCTTGCAAAGTTAATCACTTCTGCATGCGACTCACCAAACTTAGCCAATATAATAGCTGCCTTCAACAGGGAAAATTCAAGAAACCAGCAATTCAAATTCAACCTCTCCAAGCTCAAACAAATGGACAGAATGTTCCCCAATGCATTCCTTCACCTCATAAATCATCACAACATTGACTGCAACAGGTTAATCAACTCTGAAGCCTACAGGAGTCAGATCTCCTATAAAATGAAGAACAATAATCCAACCTAGTAATTGCAACTGAAAGCCAAATGTCCTGTCCTGCAAATTCTTTTTTAACTCATAACTATAATTCCTAGTCATTGTTAATGCCTCTGTGAAATCTGCTATGTACATATATTCGATTATTTTATGTCATTTCCTTTGTACTATTATCTGCCCCCTAGGCATGTGCTGTGATGGGCTTACTGCTGTATTAGCAATAAATGAATAATGTAAAGGCTGTTCTAAGAGCAGTGGGTAACTACCAACTATTCAGTCTTTCTTCATTAGTTGGAAAAATCATGGAAGCAGTAATCAAGAGTGCAGTAACGGGATCATTTAAATAGAAGTGGAAGAGCAGTGTCCATTGATTACCACTCTCTGTCTTCTCTCACTCAACCATCTCTTTATTCGTTACAGCAACTTGCCCTTAATGCCACACTGCTCCAACTTGTACAGTAGTTTTCTATGTGCACCAGTATCAAAAGCTTTCCTGAAATCCAAGTATATGATATCAAAATTATTTTTTTCTTCCAGTTCCTTTGTGACCTTATTGTAGTATTCAATCAAATTGGTCAGATAAGCCTTCCCTTAACAAACCCATGCTGTGTCTGAACTATAACTGCAGTCTTGTCTAGATAATCCTGCAGTGGTTCTTTAACCAGTGCCTCCATTAATTTCCCTGGAACAGAAGTTAAACTAACAAGTCTGTAATTTTTCGTGTCATCCTTTGATCCTCCTTTGTAATTGTGTGCCACATTTGCACATCTCCAGTCAATGGGGACCTCCCCTGAGTCCAAGGAAGCTCTCATCATTATGGCCAAGTGTTTACTTCCTTTGCTGCCTCCTTTAATATAACTGAATAGATCCCATACACCCCATGTGACTTTCTTATGTTTAGCTTAACAATTTCTGCTCCACTTTGCTCTGTTATTACAAAATCATTTAACTCCCTGCCAGAGTGATAAACTTCTGGTATTTCCCTCCCTGAATAACTTCTCATGTGTGAATGTAGATGAAAATACTCATTCAGTTTGTCAGATTCTTCAGCAGAATCATCAACAATTGAATGATCGATATCAAGTGGACCAATCTGATTCATCCTCTTCCTTCTAACATTTACATAAATAAAATTCTTTGCTGTTTTCCTTTTGCATCCTTTGCCAAATATTACTCGTAATCTATCTTTGCCTGCTTAACCTCCTTTGTGACTTGATTACACACCAGCTTATATCCACCACAGGCTTCTGTGTCACCTGATAAATTATATGCATCCCATGCATTTTTCTTTTCTGCCATGAGTCTCATTAGTTTATCTGACATCCATTTAGGCCTAAATTTTGAACAGTATTTTTTTGTTGGGACGTAAGGCCTAGTACCTTCCAAGATTACCTCCTTGAATGTTTCTCATTTAGAATTTGCTTGAATGCTTCCCATTTAGAAAAACAAAAGTTCTTAATTATTCATTATTCCATCCTTCCCACCTAGTTTTAGGATTAGTGTCACGTGCAGTTTTTTTTTATGCAAAAGGCATTTCTATGTCTCACAGTCATCTATTAGCGGTTATTTATTTTTAATATACATATGCAGTTTACAGTAGCTTTGTCTGAAAGTTACTTCACTCTGATGGACACTAGAAGGGCATATTATATGGGGTATTATAGAGTTATACATATAACCACCATAAGCATATTTGATATTTATAATTATTTTTCATTTCTGATTGTTAATATGTATTAGAATTACTCCCACAATATTTTGTTCTTTAACTCTGCATTTGGGTTTTTCATAGCTTAGGGCTATGAAAAACCCAAATGCAGCTTTTCAGCTTGCATCAGTGGCAGAGTTATTTTATTTTATGTATATGAGTGTGATTCAAGAAAGATTTGTATTCATCCAGAAGTAGTTGATAGAAAGATGAAATTTTTTTTTGTTTGATATCTTGAAATCACCTTGGGAACCATACATTTTGCCTTCAATCTGACAATTTTTTTTTTTCTTTGCAGCACTGAATGAAGTGAAGTATCACAACAGATGTAGTGGAATACAGATCAGAGATTTGGTTCCTCTTTCTTTCTTTCTTTTGGGGGAAAACACCCAATACAATCCACAAAGAATTGGTTGCCATTTATGCAGGAGACTGTCCAGGTTAGTGTTGTACTTTGGTATACACATTTCAAATGTCGTAGCCAGGTGGGCAGGAGCAGCAGTGCGTAGCACACGCTTCTTGATTAGACCGGGGTTCGAGCCCGTGCTCACCAAATACGGAGGGTGAGGAAAGGTCAGGGAATGACCACCACATATCCATGGAGCAATATGGCCTTAGTTGTTAATGCTCCTAAAAACCAAATAACAAACAAACAAACATTTCAAATGTGGAAGAACCTTAGTAGTAGTAGTAGTGGTAAAGGATGAAAGAAAGCAAGCCTATATTGCATCAGCAAAAAAAAAAAAAAAAAAAAACTACACACTTCACTCATCCATACCCTTTAGAATTTGTCTACTTCTTTGTGTAGTGGATGGTTTGAATTAATTCAAACTGTCCACTCTCAGAACTACAGATGCAAGCCTGTTCCAGCAATCAACCACCCGCTTTCTGAAGACAAACTTCCACTCACCTAACCTGCAACCATCCTTTGTCGATTTGAATTTGTGTGTAGTCTCAACAAGAGGAAGAATGCCATTAACATATTAACATTCAACCTATGTAATCCATTCAAGGCCTTCAGCACAACTCAATCAGATACCCCCCCCCCCCCCATTAGTGCCTAGCCTCCAGAAGGTGCAATTTGCAAAAATGAAGCCTTTCTAGGTATGAGTATCCTTTTGTTCCCATCACACATCTGGTTTCCCTTCTCTGCACACATTGCAGCAGTTCTACCTACTTCGTAAAGTGAGGCCTCCAGACCTGTAGTACTCAAGATTCAGCCTAACCATGGCCTTGCACAAAAGGAATAATCACTTCCTTATCTTTGCTAGCAAAGTTTCTGTATATCATTGACAAAACCTGATGAGCTATTGTGGCACATGGCTGCACTGCTTAGAGAATTTCATAGTTGACTGCAGAATTACCCCAGGACTTCATTTTCAGTTGCCTTGAGTTTAGTACCACACAGGTGATAAGTTATCCATAAGCATTAATTTGCATTTGCTTTGCAGTGCATGATGAAATTCCAGGATACCAGCCAACTGCTGTAAGAGAAGAGAATGTTACAAAAATTGAGGTATTATTCCTGGAAGTTTTTCTATATTAGCAACGAACTAGCTGCAGAGCTCCAAATTAGTGTTAAGATCTGTGGAGAACATCATCCATCAACATTTTGCATACGAATAAAGTGTCTGCTAGATGGGTTCCCAGATTTCTGAACCCTTAGAAAGAAAGGGCACAATATTCACAAGAAATGATGATGAGCCAGGAAAAGCAAGAGATTTTTTTTTTTTTTTTTTTGTAGCTAGTCACCATGGATAACACTTGACTCCATCACTATGATCCCTAAATTAAGTAAATGTCAAAACAATGTAAGCATGTAGAATGATTCCCCCCCCCCAAAAAAAAAGAGTTAAAGGTGGAACTAAGTGCTGGTAAAGTGATACTGTTAGTTTTTTGGGATCAGCATGGTGTAATACTAACAGGTTAACTTTAAAACAGCTGTACTCTGATGGCTAAGTATTATTCCAACCTCCCCATAAAGCTATATACTGCTTTAAAAAAAAAAAAAAAACATGGAAAAGTTGTGCACCTCCCGATGAGAAAGTGCCCCTTTACATTCCTTGCATACTGCAGTGAGGTGTGCACACAAATATGTATTTGAAATATTGCCACAACCTGCTTATTTACCCTGACCATGCACTCTCAGATTTCTTCTGCTTTCTTGCCCTAAAGTCCTTTCTTCATGGAAAGCATTTTTGTTGCTGCTGATGATGAAATGTATTGAGAGGTGCCAAAATTATGTCATTTTGCCTGTCAAAAGGTGTATTATGTGGTGCTTGTTTCAAACTTCCATCACAACTACTTCTGGGCCGGGGGGGGGGGTATATATATATATATATACACACAGTGAAACTTCCCTTTAACGGACAGCCAGGGGGGAACGAAAATGTGTCCATTAGAGAGAAGTGTCCGCTAACAAGAAGTCTGAGGGAGAAAAAAAAAAAAGAAAGAAAGAAAAATCGTTAAACGTTTAATGTAAAATGAAATTAAAATATATACAGATTTTGAACAATATTTTTGTAAATAATATACAATTACATACACAAGAGATAAATTATGAATCAACAGGGCTTATCTTTATTTTTTGATATAGGAAGCTTCTTTTCCAACTCTCCTTGTCCAACTCGCTAATAATTCATGGGGAAGGCGATATCAATTTTGCAAAACATTGTCATAAAGTTACATTTTGGGGGTCTAAACACGCTAATAATTAAGGATCGATTTTTCTTTTTGGTCCTGTGGTTGGAATTTTGAGTTAAATTTAGGGGTCTAATAATTGGGTAAGGGGTGGGGGTAGGGGTTGGGGGTACTTAAAAAAGCACAAGCTGCAGAAGAGACATGTTGGCCTCAGTATACTTTGTGTAATTTCATAACTCCTACTAAAATGTTTTTTCTTATTCCAGTGTATGCAGTCCTACCAAGGTAGTCTTTTATCTCTAAATAAAGGTTGATATACTCTGCCAATCATTAAATATATATTGTTGAATGTACATAGAATTATGCTTTTCCTTCACTTTTCAGACAAAGTCATCAGAATTTTTAGAAGATATCCTCACAGATTTAAGTTGCTGCCTTAGTCAGGTAAAAACATATTTTAAAAATATTCTTTTACAGGTATTTTGGATATCTCTAAAACATAATACATTAATTTTAGTATTTAATGTTAATAAAGCTAAATGGTGCTAGAAAAGAATTATTCTTCTTAATTTGAGAAGAATAATTCTAAATTGAGTTAATTTCAATTTAAGTAACAATCCTCGGACTCCAAACTAGTAAGCCTGACAACAGTCCTATTGATCATTGATAATGTGCTCTGGGTCTACTCAGTTACCTGTTTATACTGCAAGGTGAACATTTTTTATTCTTGTATCATAACCTTCAAATCTTTCTCATCCTGAACCACATTTAAACATTCCCTAGTTCTTAGGTTACCTCTTGTTTTTTTCTCCAAATGCGAAACCTTTCTAAATCATTCTGAAGGAGCACAGCCTGATCTTGGTTGTTTACCATGTAACCTACCTTTAAATATCTACAAACTTTCATCAGTTTTCCCCTCTATATCTTCACCAATATCATCATGGAAAATCAGAAGCAAGAGGGGGAGCTTCCCCAACAGTGGACCCTCATGGATCCTGCTTGCTACATTAGTCCACTTTCAAGAATGCCTATTAATTACTGCCTGTGTACTTTCACTTAGCCAGCCGCTGATCTACTTGATAATCTTCCCAGTAATCCCAGCACTCTCCAGTTTGTATAGTAGTCTCTCGTGGGAACAAAATCAGAAACTTTATTAAAATCTAGATATACAGTATCAGAATTTTTACCAGCATCTAAACACTTTATAACTTTATCATAGTAATTAACTAGGTTTGTCATGACTGTCCCTTCTCAAAGCTGTTCTGTTGATACCTTTAGGAATTCGTGCTTAACAAGATGTACCCATATTGAGTCCTTAATAATTCCATATCTTACCCACTACAGAAGTTGAACTTGCAGGTTGACACATGTTAAAACAACGAGTGTTGTTTTAACATATCGTTGTGCATCCATTACTTTAGCAGAAATGGATGCACAATGACTACCTCAGGAGCTTTACTCTCCTTCAGCCTGAATAGTTTTTATTACAGGTGCTTCTCAGAAATTATTATAACACTAATTATAATTATTATTAAACTAATTATTATTAAACTAATTATTATAATATCATCACAATCTGGCTTTCTTTATATCTCCCACATTCAAATGTGCTTTTGGTTGCAAAGGTTGATGCAGAATACCTGTTAAAATC
Source organism: Mastigoproctus giganteus (assembly GCF_048544385.1). Classification (NCBI taxonomy): domain Eukaryota; kingdom Metazoa; phylum Arthropoda; class Arachnida; order Uropygi; family Thelyphonidae; genus Mastigoproctus; species Mastigoproctus giganteus. Next base: position 18,776,557 of record NC_143576.1, read on the forward strand.
ACCTATAATTCTGGCTGGTCTGTCTATGTATGATTCATCACTTCAGACCTGAATGGGGTGAGTTGTATGATTTAACTTCTTTCTGGAGGCATCATCTTTTTTTTTTCTTGCAAAAGAAATCTAGAGTTGATTGCATCTACTCTTCATTCTCTTGTGCAGAACTTCTATGTAGCAACAAAAATAGGTAGAAATCAGCCTTTGTTGCTAAAGGAAGTCTCTCTCTCTCTCTCTCTCTCTCTCTCTCTCTCTCTCTCTCTCTCTCTCTCTCTCTCTCTCTCTCTCTCTCTCTCTCTCTCTCTCTCTCTCTCTCTCTCTCACATTTGGATAGTCATCTACAAACTCCTTTCCTTTCCAGTATTTGAATAAATACACCAGCAATGTTGAAGTTCTTATTTTCTTCTTCTCCATCTCATTAGTAACTCCTGTGAGGCTTTGAATTTACTCAGTAGAACTAGGCCTTGAGTGTTATTAGCATTAGTAGAGGCATATGATGAAAGAAAGCAAGCTTATGCAGCATCAGCCAAAAAAAAAAAAAAAAAAAAAAAAAACCACTCCCATTTCACCCCTCCATTCGTTTGAAATACCTGTCCAGCTGAGCCTTAAATTTATTTAGGCTGTCAACATCCACAACAAGGGATAGAAGTCTGTTCCGCCAACCAACTACATGCTGCCTAAAGCCAAATTTCCGCACATCTATCCTACATCTTTCTTTCCTCAATTTGAATTTATGCCCTGTCAGGCAATTATTCTGAGCAAGAGGAAGAATCCCATCAGCATTGAGCATGCTCAAACCATTCAAGACTTTATACACCTCTATCAGATCACCTCGCCAGTGCCTAGTCTCCACACACTGTAATTTTCAAAACTTAAGCTTTTCTTCGTAAGAGCAACCCTTTGTTCCATTCACTAATCATGTTGCCCTTCTCTGTACTCGTTCCAGCAGCTCTACATCGTTCTTGAAATGAGGCCTCCAGACCTGTATACAGTACTTAAGGTGTGGCCTGACCATTGCCTTATACAAGAGAATAATCTCCTCCTTATCCCTGCTAGAAAAATTCCTGTATATCATTGACAAGACACCATGAGCTACTTTTACAACCCGTCTGCACTGCTCAGAAAACTTCATATCTGTCTGCATAATTACCCCCAGGTCCTTTTCATTCTTTACCACTGTCAGTCCGCATTATAGCCTTAGTTACTAATGCGCCAATAAAATCCAAACCACTGTCAGTGTAGTACCACAGAGTTGATACGTTACTCTGGGGTTACTGTTTCCCATATGTAGTACTTTACATTTGTCAATGTTAAACTTCATTTGCCACCTCTCAGCCTATCTACTCAACATTTCCAGATCCTGTTGCAGCAGCATACTGTCAGTAGTGTCCATAACAACTCTGTCAACCTTTGTATATTCGGTAAACTTTGACATTAAGCTTGATATATTATCAAGAATTACACGAATTCGATCATACGCGATTTATAAATAGGGGAACGTTATCTTATATAACACGAACCGAATTCGCTTATACACGATTCGCCTTTGTGTTTACAAGAAATGGCAGTCGAACGCGGAATCACCCAACCGAACGCAACACAATAGGAATGAAGAAGATTCTGAAAATGTATTTATGTGTTTTATATCAGTGAAGGGGAAACACATTTCACCATAATAACGTAAAAACCAACACAATTCTAGCTATCGATATAATCGTAAATGCAATTAGATGGAGTTTACTACCAGTTTATAACAGATTCCACTAGCAGAAACTAAACTGGAAATTTGTTTTTATTGTTTTATGGTGGTAATCCCCAGAAATGTGCTTTAGTAAAATGTGGGGTGTTAATAGTGTATCTTGCCCTTTACGGTGTTGTTTATTCAGTTGCTATACGCGCGCAGCTTTGTTTATGTGTATTAAGCGTGCCTCCTCGTTTTGTAATTGTGCTTTATTCCCTAAAAATTAGTAAAATACTTAAAAGGTGTGAAAAGGAAGCGTCCTGGCGAAGACACTGCAGATTCAGAAAGAGGGAAAAAAAAGCAATATCGATAAACAGAGGCGGACTGGATCAAAAATTCTTACCCGGGAAAATTTATAGTGGCCTCATACTACAGTTTATGGCCAAAATCACACCGGCCTCCGACCCACCGGGATATCCCGGGTAATGCTTATGGCCAGTCCGCCTCTGTCGATAGAGAAAAAAATATGAAATTATGAAACGCTTTGAGCAAAATGAAAGACCATGTGATATTGCACGTGCTACAGACCTAAATGAGGCAACGCTGAGAATTACAAAGAATGCAGAGAAAATAAAAACAACTTTCATTGCGGGAACAACTCAAAGTGTAATTAAAATCCATTAGATTAAAACACAAGAATTGGAAGAGATGGAACGGCTGTCATCTGTTTGGATAGAAAATCAAACAAAAAACAAGTTTGCTTATGATAGAAGCAGAAGCATTAGCAATATTTTATTACGTAATAGTCGTAATAAAATACGTAAGCATTTTATTACGACTTACGTATTATAATTTATACTTACGTATTTTATAATACGTAAGTATTTTATTACAATTATTTTAATTAATATAATAAATTTTTTACGAATAAAATACATATTTTATTAAAAAAATACTTTTTTAGTATTAAAAAATAAAAAAAATACTTTATTATAATATAATAAATAATAAAAAATATTTTTTATTATTTATTATATTATAATAAAAAAAAATATTTTTTATTACGTATTTTATAACGATTAAAATTACCCAATTATTTATTGTGTTTGGTAATGTTTTGGTTCCAAATGTGTGTTCAATCTTGGGTGGTCGGCACCTAACCCCACTTTTCCCATAGGGCCTGTTGTTTATATTGCACGATTTTGCATTGCACGAGGATTTCTAGGAACACAACTATCGTGCTATACGAGGACAGACAGAAAACAACAATGGACCCAACACTGAACCCTGAGGGACTCCACTAATAACATTAGTCCACGATGAGCAGTGTCCATTAATTACAACTCTGTCTTTTCCCCCTCAACCATCCCTTTATCCCTAGCAGAAATTTGCCTCCAATGCCACACTGCTTCAATCTGTGCAGCAGTCTTCCATGTGCAACAGTATCAAAAGCCTTTCTAAGATCCAAATATATAATATCAAAGTTATTCCCTGCATGCAGTTCTTTTGTGACTGCATCATAGTATCCAATCAAATTGGTCAGGCAAGACTTTCCCTTAACAAAACTGTGCTGTGTCCGAGCTATAACTGAAGTCTTGTCTAGTTGATCCTGCAGTGCTTCTTTAACCAGTGCCTCCATTAATTTTCCTGGAACAGAAGTTAAACTCACAGGTCTATAATTACTTGTGTCAGCCTTTGATCCTCCTTTGTGAAGTGGGGTCACATTTGCACATCTCGAGTCTACGGGTACCTCCCCTGAGTCCAAGGAAGCTCTCATAATTATGACTAAGGGTTTGCTTACTTCCTTTTCTGCCTCCTTTAATATAACTGGATAGATCCCATCCACCCCAGGTGCCTTTTTTATGTTTATCCTCAACAATTTCTCCTCCACTTTTCTCTCAGTTATTTCAAAATCATTTGGCTCTCTGCCAGAGTTTACTTCACCTCTGGCATTCTCCTTCATGAATAACTCCTCATGTGTGAATGTAGATGCAAAATACTCGTTTAGTTTGTTAGCCACCTGAGCAGGATCCTCAACTGTTGAACCATCAATTTCCAGTGGACCAATCTGATTCATCCCTTTCCTTCTAGAGTTTACATAGGTAAAGAACTCTTTTCTGTTTTTCTTTGCATCCTTTGCCAAGGATTTCTCATAATCTTCCTTTGCCTGCCTAATCTCTTTGTGATTTGGTTACAGACCAGCTTATATCTATATAGGCTTCATATCACCCATTAGTTTATATGTATCCCACGCATTTTTCTTCTCTACCATATATCTCATTAGTTTATCTGACATCCATTTAAGCCTAAACCTTGAACAATATTTCTTAGTTGGTATGTAAAGCCTAGTAGCTTCCAAGATAAATTCTTTGAATGCTTCCCATTTTGAATTTGCTGTTGGTAACATCATCAGTTGGTCCCACTGTTTAGAATTTAAATACTTTATTATTTATTGTTATTTTTTTGGTTTTTAGGAGCATTAGCAACTAAGGCCATATTACTCCGGGATATGCGGTGGTCATTCCCTGACCTTTCCGCATCCTCCGTATTTGGTGGTGACGGGCTCGAACCCCGGTCTAATCAAGAAGCGTGTGCTACGCACTGCTGCTCCTTCCCACCTGGCTATGGAGGCGCCAAATACTTTATGAAAGCAAAAACCATTTCCCTCCTTTTACCCCTGATGATAGTTACCTCCTTGAGTAAATCCCACTTCAGCACGCTGTGATCACTGCCACCTAGTGGTTCCTTTATCTGCAGATTCTTATTGCATGAAGAATCACTACTGGTAATCAGATCAAGAGTATTAGTTCCTCTAGTTGCCTCCCGAACATGCTGATGTAGAAAACAGTCATCCAGTAAATCAACAAAAGCCTTGCTAGTGAGTGACCACCCCACAAATTCCAGTCAATATCTGGAAATTAAAATCCCCCATTATAAGACTCTGATTTACTGGCCCACTCTATTTCCCTGTACAGTTTCTTATTATACTCATCAGAGTCATTAGGCCTATAGCACACTCCTACTCTCAATTTTGATCTCCCAATGCTATGTCACACCCAAACTGACTCGACACTGCACTGTCCAGCGATGTCGACTGGCTTCACTTCCTTGGATTTTGTGTTTCTTACCTAATAGCGTAACCCCTCCTCCTTTCTGTAGTCGTTGTACTCCCCAAATTCCAGTTCTTCGTTACTTATATCT